>NC_090725.1:224360173-224372673 GCF_036898095.1 Palaemon carinicauda | reverse complement strand
TGTTAAAAAATATGTACCGAAAAAAAAAAATAAAAAATAAACAACAGCCATGCATACCAAGAGACAGAAGGATCTTATTTCAGAAAATTAGAAAGTGGAAGAGAAATCTTGCAAAAGAAAAAAATATGTGGAAAATAATGGAAATAAAAAGTGAGATAGAAAATGCAGAACAAAAGATTATATAATCGAAAGTAAATGAAAAAAAAGGGACTTAAAAGAAAGGACATTTAAAAATATAAAAAATAGCCAAAGTACTTTACTCCTATGCAAAAAATATGAATAAAGGGAGATTAGAAATAGGCCCACTAAGAATTGAAGGACAGTTAACGAATATAAAAAAGGAAATATGCAACATATTAGCAGAAAAATATATGAGTGAGTTCATGCCAAGAATTGCAAATGAGAATAATGAAACAGAAATAAGAGAAGAAAATAGTGAATATCTAACGGATATAGATATTAATGAAGCAGATATTGTCAAGGCTATAAGCGAGATTAAAAATGGATCGGCAGCCGGATCAGATGGAGTTCCAGTGATTTTGTTAAAAAAAACTGCACACACTATCGTGAAGCCGCTTGCAATACTGCTAAGATAAAGTGTAGATATGAGCGAGATATATGTTAAACATAAATTAGCTTATACAACCACTATTTTCAAAAGGGGAGCAAGACTAGAGGCAAGCAATTATAGACCTGTTAGTCTAACATCACATATAAAAGTGTATGAGAGGGTAATAAAAAAGAAAATAATGAATAATTTGCTTGAAAATAATTTGTTTAATATAGGTCAACACGGTTTTGTGCCCGGAAAAAGTACACAAACCCAACTGATAGCACACTATGAAAACATACAAAAATATGATAAATGAAAAAGACACAGAAGTAATCTATCTAGATTTTGCAAAAGCCTTTGACAAGGTAGACCATAATATAGTAGAGAAAAAAATGAGAAAGCATAATATTGTGAGAAAGATAGGAAAATGGGTAAAAGAATTCCTGCAAAACAGAAAACAGATAGTGGTTGTAAATGACGAGGAATCAGAGGAAGATCAGGTAATATCTGGCGTGCCACAGGGTACGGTATTAGCTGCACTGCTGTTTGTTATTATCTCAGACATAGACTGTGATGTTAAAAACTCTGTAGTGAGAAGTTTCGCCGATGACACAAGAATAAGTAGAGAAATTACTTGTGATGAAGATAGCAACTCACTATAAAGAGATCTAAACAAAATATATTAATGGGCTGAGATAAATAGGATGGTATTTAACTCCTATAAATTCGAATCAATAAATTATGGAAACAGAGAAGGAATGGTATATGCATACAAGGGACCTAATAATGAGACAATCACAAACAAGGAAGCAATTAAAAACCTTGCTGTAATGTTAAAAAGGAATATGTTATGCAACGACCAAATAGCAACACTGTTGGCTAAATGTAAAGCAAAAATGGGAATGTTATTCAGACAGTTTAAAACAAGAAAAGCTGAACACATGACTATGCTTTACAAAACTTATGTACGTAGTACACTCGAGTACTGTAATGTGATATAGCACCCACACTACCAAAAGGATATTATACAAATAGAGAGTGTGCAAAGGTCCTATACTGCTAAAATAAAAGAAGTTAAGGACCTAGACTACTGGGAAAGACTGCAATTTTTAAAACTATACAGTCTAGAAAGGAGAAGAGAACGCTACATGATAATAAAAGCATGGAAGCAAATAGAAGGAATTACTGAAAACATAATGGAGCTAAAAATATCGGAAAGAGCAAGTCAAGGTAAAATAATAGTGCCAAGAACTATATCAGGAAAATAAGGAAGGCGCACAGGACATTAATCCTCTACGCACCAGCATCGATAATGCAGCGACTATTTAATGCGCTGCCAGCTCATGTAAGAAACATATCAGGAGTGAGCGTAAATGTCTTTAAGAATAAGCTCGATAAATACCTAAGATGCATCCCAGGCCATCCAAGACTGGAAGATGCAAAATACACCGGAAGATGCATTAGTGGATATACGAGGTGCCTCACTCTGGGGGACCTGGAGGAACCCAAACATAGAATAAAGCCATAAGGCAATAAGGTAAGGCTCTGTCTTTCTGTCTCTCTCTCTCTCTCTCTCTCTCTCTCTCTCTCTCTCTCTCTCTCTCTCTCTCTGTAGTTGTAATTGCAGCGATAAAAGGGCTTCATCTAATATAGGGCGCATACATCTTCTTCTTCTTCTTCTTCTTCTTCTTCTTCTTATTATTATTATTATTATTATTATTATTATTATTATTTTTACAATAATCTTCATTGTTATCATTAGCGTACTATTTACTGGCCGATGTTAATGATAATCCTAAACCCAAACTGGGGGCAAGTAATCTTAGTTAGAAAAGTAGAATGCTACAAGCACACGAGGTCCCCAAAACAGAAAGTTGGCCACTGCGGAGAGAGACATTTGGGAAGTACAGAAGGAAACATAACAGATGAGTAGCCAATGGACACAAACAAGATAAATAAGTAAAATAGATACTAAATCATGATAGACAAACTATGATAGGTTACTCATGACGAGTGCTCAACTAAACTGTATTTCCGTCAAGTTGAACTTCTAAAGCTCCACTGATTTAACAACATGGTTTTCTAAATTACTCAGTATGATTAAGGCTTTTAAAATACATTATTGTATTGAAACATACGTAAGAATAAACAAATAATCCTGTCCACACACAGACAAATAAATAAATAAACAGACTCGAAAATATAAGCTCCTTAGCGGAGGTAAAAAGGCAGAATCATAAGCATTAACTGTATAGTTTTTCAGTATCACGTAGTTGATAAGTCTGAGAAGATCGAAATATCAAGGATGATCAGATTGATTGAAAATCTTATACAGAAGGCAAATACGGGTAATTGAACAACGGTGTCAGAGATTCATATAGAGATCCGGGATAAAGAATTTAATGAGCCTAAATATTTTGCAGTAATTTAAGATAATAGTCAGTTTGATGAATACCCAACTGGAGAGAAATATTCAACGCATAAAAAACAGAAGAATAATATATTATCCTCAGGACAGACTAATTTCTAGTATAACAAATAATATATATATAAATAAATATATATATATATATATATATATATATATATATATATATATATATATATATATATATATATATATATATATATATATGTATATATATATATATATATATATATATATATATATATATATATATATATATATATATATATATATATATATATATATATATAATTATATATATACATACTGTATCTATCTATATTTATATTCAACCAATTTTTGAAAATAAAATGATACTTATGGTTTTGGAACAAGCACTATCAACGGAAAAGACCTGGTGTGTGTGTGTGTGTGTGTGTGTGTGTGTGTGAGGGATCAAGGTTTTTAAGAGCCTCGTATTCTTTGGTATTACATTTTTTTTTTGTGATATTCTTTTTTATTACAGCTCATTTAAACATTGAAAAAAAAAGTAACATCGACGCTGTATTCCCAAACTATGGAAAATCATTGCTGAGCGTCTCATTGTCATATTCTTATCATCTAGGTAACCAAACTATCTTGATTTCTATACATCAAATTTATTGCACTAGGAAGTGGTAAAGGTTGTTTTACTGTTCAAATGTTGATTTATTTCTGTATTGGTTCTATAATGAAAATATTAATATCTTTGTCACTGCTGTAAATAGGGAATCACAAGGGATTACTAAGACTTAAATATGCTAAAAAACAATGGGAAAACTCACAATGGAAACGGTAGTGTCTTCTTTAGTAATCATCAAACTGGCGACAGTTTTACTTTCCTATCGCTTCAAAATCTTAGGAAACAGATGTCAGTTTACTTAATAGTAGTAAAACATTGATCCTTCCAACAAATCCTGAATGAGAGAATATTAAATATTAAAGCTACCGGAGGTCAGTCACTTTTCATCTCTCCTCAAAGATTCTTTCCTAGTATACTTTAAACTCATGTTTGTTTTATTTTTTGCAAAAGATAATCTGTTCTATTCCCTGAAAGCTACTCGTTTTATTGTGTAGCTAAATCACATGAATACGTTCTAAAGGTTTAAAGGTCACTCACGAACGGCAGAGGCAAGGGACAGTGACAATACCCTAGCAAGACCCAGAGATAACCATATAATCTATATGATCAGTGCCCAAGGCCCCTCACCATCCACGTTAGGATCAGGGAGGGGCAAGCAATGTCTGCTGATAAGTTTCATTACTTTTTCTTGTCTTGTTTAGCCAATTATAGTTCATTGATGTTTTCCCTTTACTTTTTCTACTACTTGATTCAGTCATTTTGCTTGTTGGATACCATTTTGTAATTGGTGCTAAAGTATTTTTGGGAATACAGGTAATGACATTTGCCCTAAGATATTAAAATTCCCTTTGGTGAGGTTGCAAAAGGCACAAGAAACTGTCGAGCTTGAGTGGGCCTCCAGCCCCAGTCCAGTAGATAGCCAAGCAGAGGCGTTTCCAATATGCTACCACCATCCTCATCTGTTAGATAAATCAAAGGGAATTTCAAATTTCTAGGATAATGGCTTCACTCGCATTTCCAAAAAAAACTTTTGCACGAATCACAAAATGGTATCCAGCCAGCGAAATGGCTGAATCAAGCTGTAAAAGAAATAAAGATAAAACAGAAGTGAACTGTAATTGGCTAAGCAGGACAACAAAAAATATTCATGGAATGAACAAATTTGTTTTTCCTATTACACTAATTTTGCTCTTTCATTCTCTTGACTTTAGAAAAAAAGACTGTAACTGCAATGAAATAAAATCGTTAGCTCTCTCTTGGGATGAAAAGTCTCGACAAATTAACCTTCCTTCACATGTGATGTAAAAAATCAAGGAACCTCAGTCGATCTAAAAAAATACCAACTTTGTTTATTCACTCATCGTTGCTCCCCCTTCCATCCCCCATCAATACAAAAACTTAATCTCATTATACAATGAGAACAGGAAGATGAATTGGAAGACCCTTTTCATCCTCTTCGTAGGATAGTAGGCTACACGCCAGTTGCTGTAAAGAGAATCTCTGATGCTCTTCTTTATTTAACTAAAAAAGGTTAAAACTCTATCTTAGGTAGGTATATTGGAATCTACTAGTCTCGAATAGCATCTTATTCCACACCAAAGACGCTCTGCAGTTCAGGCACAACTCCAAAGGTCTGTTGTAAATTAATAAATATGGAATTTAGTAAAGAAGTCACTAGTCTCATACCCAAAGTAAAATATGGTAATATGGTCATGTTTTGTTCCATGTAGTAATTAAGCTCGACAATGCTCAACTTCATTGACTGGAAGAACCGTATTTTACAGCAAAGCTTGTATGAGGAAATGATTTATAAATGATATAATTCTACTCATGAAACAGAATCCGACAAATAATATGGATTTAGATTGGTGGCATAGGGGACGGGGGTCCCAAGCGCAATTATGTAAATGATGGAACACTCCGCATTTGCACTATAAAGTAGAATTTAAAAAAAAGCTGGAAAGGGAGATGGATGAAAAAAGAGGGAAGAGAGTTAGAGTAGAGGGTTAAATAAGAATATAGAAAATCTATCTTTTTTCACAATAAAGCAAACTTTTCTTTCTCTTGTTCACTACGCAATTTCCACCAATCCAGCACAACTTGAAATTTTTTTCTGAAAATCATCAGTTCCTTCCGGCAATCGGATTTATAACTGTTTTTCTCCCTGTTGTCAGCTATTATTCTTTCCCAGATTCCTATACCATTCCGCTTGCCCTCATTTAAGAATACTATGATTAGATTCCCATCTCTTACATTCTTAGTCGTTCTCCTTTATTTTGTTGTCTATGAACTTTGATGTGAGGTTGCTATTAAAATTAATCTCTCGATACTAGGATTAAGAAGTATATGTCTTAAGAGATTAAAATAATTAGCCTACAGAGATATGACTAGCAGTAATAGTATTTATGTTAATCATTATAAGTTATTTTCTATGTAATTGCTCAGGGTCATATGATCATAGATATCAAGTACCTAAATGAAGGGTAATTTTCAATGAATCTACTACGACAAATCGAAATATAATGCGAAGTATTTTTTATTATGGTATAGGAAAAATGTAATGAAATGAAAGAAATCTCGAAGAATCCAAAAGATGAAGTATGGAAAAATTTATTATGAAGTGATCTCGTCAAAAAAGGCGCATTTCAGAAATTGAGTTAGGTCTTAGTAATAATAGAAGTGTTTTTATTAAATTACTAGGAATAATTGTAATAACATCTAAGGAATTCATGTAAACGTAAAGCTATGTTATTAAAAAAATCCTTATGAGCATTGTAGGTCCAAAGTTTGGTGACACACTACATGACACTTGTCTCATACGTACCCGGGTTTGGGTATATAAAGGCTAATTATGGATAGGAGAGGGCATATCTCTCTGGAGGTTCAGCTACGACCGTCTTTCAAAATGCAGATAAAATGGAAGTTTCCCTTAGGGTCTGAATCATATCTGTTCTTTACGATATCTCTGATCTCTATGGTAATATAAGTCGATTCTGGTTGAATTCTTCTTAAGGAGTTGAAGTGATAATATAACTCTTTGTTTATGCTTGGACTGTTCTTAAGGAACTGAAGTGTTAATAACTGTCTACTGTAAGCCTAGTGCAGTTTTGTGATAGAATTGCTTTAACAAAATGAAGTGTTAAGAACTCTCTATCCTCACTCGGACTAACTACCTAGAAGCCTAGACTTTAGTTCAATTTGATGTTATGAAATATAATGTTACTAAATCATTTGATAGAAATCAATTGTATAATATAAACCAGTCCTCAGAAAATGTCACTTTTTGATTTATGTGATTATATAATCTGTTAAGAGAAAATTAATACATCTTGATGCAGAAAATAAAAGTGAATAGAACGTCCTCTTTAAGAGGGTCTAGCCTTCACTTCCTCAGCTAACTCTATTCTCAAACACTCTCCAACACCATCTCCAACATCAGGACTTCAATCTGCTTTATATGCACTAGGTGATAAATATATAACTGAATATTCTATATTTTGTAATATATTTTTGTTTGTGTAAGACATCCGTATTATTCTATCTTTTTACTTTTTTTTTTATGTTCCGTCGGATATGGTCACTATCAATCTTAAAACTAGTTAAGTTGTAGACCTAAATTTGTAATTGATTACCACGATAAATTTTCTGAGCCTGTACAACAAAATCTAACAGGCGCCATGTAGATAAAACGAAATAATAAATTCCCGTTCTTTCAAGTTGGATTAGATTACCTATCAAGACAGCCTTTATGTCACTGAAATCTAGTAGAATGAAGAAAATGATTGATATAACAGTGACCTTTCATTAAGAAACTATGGTGAAATTCCTTATTACTTTACAGAAAAGAGAGATAATTATTTTCACCCATGTTCATCCTAAACACTCCATGAATACAATTTTGCCTAATTTTACACATATCGCATTCATTACTGTACTTTAATTTAATTAGGTGCTATTTTCTCTTTGTAGTCATTCGAGAGCTCTTTCCTATTAAAACTGGTGCAATTATATATCGATCATTATAACATTGATTTCATTAGACTCACTCAAAATTAATCATCTGATTTGTTGAAATCTTCCCGATGACCTGATTTTATATTCCCATTTGCTCAGGCGCTATGTCTCTAGATCACGTGACGTATGTTTTGTTTCTGTATGTGAGGTACCAAGAGCTAATTTATTTATGACAATACTTTTAAATGCCCATGTTATTATTATTATTATTATTATTATTATTATTATTATTATTATTATTATTATTATTATTGTTATTATTATTATTATTATTATTACTATTATTATTATAAGCAAATGCAGAATGTGACAACTGCAAGGGCTTGAACAGGGAAAGCAAACCAGTGAGGAAAGAAAACAAGGATATATCTATCATCCTATAAAGGCCTATTAGTAATGAATAGAAAATGAAAAATACTTTAAGGTAATTACCAACGTTAAAATTGATTTGTAATAAATAAACAGTGAAAAGAGAATTGTGCCAACCTTTTCACAGAAAAGAATTTACAACTTAAAATGTAAAACTGTCCATTGAAAACCAACTAAACTGTGAATATTGTTATTTTTCAATAGCATGAATCTTTTCTGGTTTATCTATTATCTGTATAAATATTTTTTGACTTCATATACCTAAATACCTGTATACAAGAACTTATTCTTCTACTACTCCTCTATTATAATTAATCAAAGTCATAAGGTAGTTAGCAGACAGGTTCTTTATGAAATAGATATAAAAAAATACATTAAGACCAACAGGTAATTTATTCACACAATTGCAGTCAGACAACCATGTATATTGTTACGCAGTTCCCTCTTTGTGATTAAGTAGAGAGCTTCCATAGAAGGCCTTTTCCGGATTTTTTTTGGCCTAATGCACCCCGTCAGGTTGTAAAGTGGTCAGGAATGCCCAAGACGTTGAGAGAGGTCTGAGGAATAGGGGGGTGGGGTGTGGGTGGATGGCTGATCGTAAACAAAGCAATTTTCCTCTATCCTTTTCAGCTGAGGGAATTTATAACTCAGAACTAGAAAGGTATGTTAGCAAGGCATTTTTCCTCTTTTTTTTTTTTTTTTTTTTTTTTTTTTTTTTTTTTGAGTATCTAAAGTGGATCAGGAGAAAGGTATTTATGTTTTGCTTACTAATATTCGGGAAACCAAACGTAATGTACTTTCTATGAATCTCATTCTTCGTCTGTAATTGATTTAGACAAAATTGAAATGAATCGTAGCTTTGTAATTACGATTACGATTAATTCAAATATAACAATTTTTTTGATCATCAATGCAAAGGCTTGTCAGACATTCTTCGTTCCTCTTCTCGAGAAAGTTTTCCTTTTTACACAATATTTGATGAACCTTTATTAATCTATAAGCAGAGTATGGATGCTATTGGGATGAACTGTTACGATATAATTATGGCCTTCATGGGAGATCATGACAAACATATTTTTCTAGAAATACTATTACGTATGAACATAGGATAAATGACAGTGAAAACATACTAGTTATAATCCTTTGATCAGGAATAGTCTCGGATTTTCTTGAACTTGAATATATACTCAGTAATGGGCCGCTTAACATTAGTGTCAACTAATAATAAAGCTTAGCTGTACGTACAGCTATGACGATGTCTTTAATACACATGACTTCGTTCCATCCGACAGATGACTAATCTTAGTTTGATTATTTGAATGGATGAACATACCCAGATAAGCACACCATGCTTAACTCATTGACAGATAATCATATGTAAGCTACCAAACCTTTCCTGAAATTCACCGAAAACCAGGTACATTTCATTATTTACAAAGATTAAATTTAGTTATCGTTTTTCTAATATAATGCTAAAAGGCTTATTCACAATTCGATTTTAAAAGATGCCAGGGCCCCTTTCTCCTAAATGCATTACTTTTCGCATTATTTCAAAATAAAGGAAGGATATGTAACGGTGTGCCAGTTTCATTGGGCGAAAGGTGATGAGTAGGGAAATCACTTTCCATTTTCCGTTTTTTTATTTCTTTCTGCGGTTGCTAAAAGGTAAATTTTGGTTTCCCCATAAAAACACCTAACAACTATAGAATTACTTCAATTTATTCAGAATATCAAGAAACTCATACATGCGCGGGGTTATATCCTAATAAAGATGTAAGTAGTTCCTTAAAGTACAATATTGACACACGAGGCTAATCTAAACTTGGTCAAAGTAGTTTTGATGATACATTAGAAGTTAACATTGATCCTTTTAAGTTAGTACAAACGTATCTTGTCAATTATTCTATAGTCATATATTCTAAAAACTTTATTGGTTTCCGTCCTAAAGAGTGACGTTTTATTGGCTAACGAATGGATATTACATTATTTGTAAGTATCACATTTCCTTTTTCCTATTATTCTAAATGAAAAATAAAGTTCATGCTAATGATTTCATACTGCCTCATTTCGAGTATTTGTCTTATCTTCATTTGTTAGACCAAAACTTACGGTCTATTAAATTTCTTATTCCTGATCTGGATATCAATCCCTAGCACCGTCGCTCTGTTAGTTCTTTATGTATGTTGAAAATAATAAAAAAAGATTCACCATAAGTTTTATTCCAATTGTGAGAGATTGTGGAGCGAGCTTCCTTATAAAGCAGTTGAATTGGTGGAACTTGAGAAGTTCAAACTTGCCGTGAATGTTTTTACGTTGAACAGTTTGACATGATTCTCTCGTTATTGTTTGCATATGACAGATCAATATTAAAACTATTTAATAATCTCGAGGTATTTTATATACTTTATTTATTCATATGCGCATACTTTTATCTATTTACTATTTCCTTCCCTCACTGAGCTTGTACAGTAGAATCCTGCTTTTCCAACAATTTTTGTAGCTTAGCTAGTAATATCTATCTATCTATTCATCTATTAATATTTATACGTATGTATGTTTAAATACATATCTATCTATCTATCTATCTATCTATATATATATATATATATATATATATATATATATATAATGTATGTATATACAGTATATGTATGTATTTATAATTATGTATATATAATTATGTATATATATATATATATATATATATATATATATATATATATACATATATCTATATACACACATATATATATATATATATATATATATATATATATATGTATATATATATATATATGTATATATATATATATATATATATATATATATATATATATATATATACGGGAGAATCCTGCTTTTCCACCTATGGTTGTCGCTTAGCTAGTAATATCTATCTATCTATCTATCTATCTATATATATCTATCAATATATATATATATATATATATATGTATATATATATATATATACGTATAAATATACAGTATATATAACGGATTTTGAGCGAAGCGAAAAATCTATTTTTGGGTGAGATAGCCATGGCGTCCTGATGGAAGGATCCTTTTTGGTAGCTTCCTTGGGTAATCACTACTAGGATTTTCCCAGAGAATTAAACCACAGGTTATCACAGAATTCTAACTTCTGGAGCGAGTATCCTAAAGGTTTCCCCTTAAGACATCGTGTAACAACAGGGGACACGCATGTATAGACGTGCCACATAGCTATCTGCACCCCATATAGAGTTAATGCTTCAATATGGCGGACAGGGAGTGGCTGGGAGCTGAGCCGCAGCCGATCTAGATGTGGCGATATCGGTACTCGCGATGTAAACAGACGGACGCCATTGCTTTTGATGACGTCACGTCCGTCCTCATTCCTTTGCTAGTAGCTCGCTCGATTGGACGTATTTTTCCCTTTGTGCGACTTTATCTACTTGCATCCTCGCTATGTCTCAACCGTCAGCTTCACCTTCTTCTGGAAAGTTGAGTACAAAGGTTAAAGTATTGTTTAAATAAGCTCTGGCCTTAAAGTAAATCTTACTTTTCGAGATATTTGCATAATTGTGGCAGAGCTTTGCTAGACCGGTCAGCGCCATTTTATGACGCTGCTGTTGCTTGCATGCCTTATTTAGTTAGCCGCAACAGCCTTACCGGTATATAAATTACTAATCAGTGCTATTAGTTATTTAGTCTTCATAGCTAGGAACTTTATATCGTGTTTTTGACGCATTAATTAGGGTCTTCGCTGACCCCATACCAGTAGGCTTTGATTAGCCCCTAGGCCAGTGAGCCTATACCAGTGTTAATGCATGATATTCCAGTGATCCTAGTGTTAGTTATGAAGATTTTGGCATTATTTTACAATACCATTGACAGTGATGCAAGTGTTTTTCGCCTTCAGGGACCATATAGGGGGTAGGTTATCTTGAGTGCCTTGCTAACCTAACCTTATGATAGGACCCCTATATGCTCTCTTCATCCCTAGCCCTAGGGCTTCCCTCTGGTAATCTTGTATCCTATTACATGTGATAGGACAAGACTCCTCAGAGTACTGTATCGCCTCCCCACCTAAGGGAATGACCCCTCCCTTAGTGTTGCGGACCTTAAAGGTAGGATTACCTCCTTTAAGCTGAATCGGTCCTGGACCTTTTCCTTGCGATACGTCTGTGAGCCCAAAAATATATATATATATATATATGTATATATATATGTATATAAATACATACATATATATATATATATATATATATATATATATATATATATATATATATATATATATATATATATATATATATATGCATGTATATATATATATACAATCGTTCTAACATCTGAAGGAAACTTTGTTCAAATTTTCGTCTCGACGCCCGAAGTCGTGCTCCGACATCCAACGTAGATCTTGTTTATGCCGGTAGACGGCAACACGTCAAAGGGACACCATTGAGCGGCAAGTCGGTCAGGTCTCTGTTCTCGTGCGCATCGTGTGGTTTCCCTCAGTTCGGTCCGTTATTAACAGTTTTTATTACCTTC
>NC_090725.1:224337673-224355173 GCF_036898095.1 Palaemon carinicauda | reverse complement strand
TTTATTTTTCAAGAACGGTATATTTCTATATAGAGGCTATTGAATTCAGCAGTTAATCGTCAAGAACGGTATATTTCTTTATAGAAACTATTAAATTCACCAGTTAATCAACGGGAACACTTTATTTTTCCATAGGTACTATTAAATTCAGCAGTTAATTGTCAAGAACAGTATATTTCTATATAGCGACTATCAAATTCAGCAGATGATCGTTAGGATCGGTATATTTCTATATAGCGATTATTAATTTCAGCAGTAGATCGTCAAGAACGGTATATTTCTATATGGTAACTATTAAATTCAGCAGTTAATCCTCAAGAACAGTATATTTCTACATACCAACCATTAAATTCAGCAGTTAACAGTCAAGAACAGTATATTTCTACATTCGGACCATTAAATTCAGCAGTTAATCGTCAAAAAAGGTATATTTCTATATAGCAACCATTATATTCTGGAATTAGCTGACAAAATCGGTATATTTCTATATAGCGAGCATTAAATTCATCAGTTAATTGTCAAAAACGGTATATTTCTATATAGCAAGAATTAAATTCAGCAGTTAATCGTGAATAATGGTACATTTCTATATATACCCTTAAATTCAGCAGTGAATTGTCAAGAACGGTATGTTTCTGTATAGCGACTAGTAAATTCAGCATTTAATCGTCAAGAACAGTATATTTCTATATAGTAACCATTAACTTCAGCAATTAATCGTCAAGAATGGTATACCTCCATATAGTGACCATTAAATTCAGCAGTTAATGGTCAAGAACGGTATATCTATATAGAGCGACCAATAAATTCAGCAGTTAATCGTTAAGAACATTATAGCGACCATTAAATTCAACAGTTAATCGTCAAGAACGGCATATTTCTGTATAAAGAACAATAAATTCAGCAGTTAATCGGTAAGAAGAGGGTACATCTATTTAGCAACCATTGAAATCACCACTTAATCATCAAGAAGGAATATTTCTTTATAGCGCGCATCAAATTCAACAATTAATTGTAAAGAACAGTATATTTCTATTGAGCGATCAATAAATTCAGGAGTTAGTCCTTGATAACAGTATAATTCTATATAGCGACCATTAAATTCAACAGTTAATTGTCAAGAACGGTATATTTCGATATACCGACCATTGAGTTCAGCAGTAGGTCATAGGAACGGTATATTTCTGTATAACGATCAATAAATTCAGCAGGTGATCGTCAAAATCGGTACATATCTATGTAGCGAGCATCAAATTCAGCAGTTAGTCGTCAAAAACGGTATATTTCTATATAGCGACTAGTAAATTCAGAATACAGTAGACTCCCGGGGTACGGCGTCCCTAGCTTACGTTTTTTCACGTTGCGGTGTGAAATACGATGTTTTTTTGTCCGCTCGTTACGACATTTTTCCCCACCTTACGGCATTAAATTCCAAAACTCAAACTTGGCAGTTTTTACGTGTACGACTGTGCGAGTCACTAGCCTTACACCACGCTCATACGTTACTGCATACGTCACTAAGAAGCTGGTTTGCTATTGGTCGGCGTCACGGCGCGGCGTCACTAAGTTGCCGATAAGCTATTGGCCGAAATCCCTCCCACAATGCCTGAGAGAGATGCTGCCTCTCTCTCTCTCTTTGTTATACGCGCGCTCAGTTCAGAATCTCATGTGCGTTTCGTAAAGACTTGATCTCATGTGAGTGCTTGGGATATCGTATATTTTGTGCATTTTAGTGCTTAATTATGACTTTAAAATTCGTTAGCCATGGGTCCCAAGATTGCTAGTGATGTTAAAGGGAGAAGTAAGAAGATGATTACTATGGAAACGAAGCTGGAGATAATAAAGAAATACGAAGAAGGCATGCGCATCGTTAACTTCACTAGTATATATGGCCGTAACCAGTCTACGATTGGTACAATTATCAAGAACAAGGAAGCCATTAAAGGAAGTAAGTCTTTTAAAGACATGACTGTCCTTGCCAGTGGAAGGACCTCAATCAACAACGAGATGGAGAGACTCCTTCTTCTATGGATTAAAGAGAAGGAAATCGCTGATGATACACTCACGCAATCGGAAATTTCGCACAAGGCGAGCACCATCTTTGCCAATCTCGTGGAAGCCCAGAGAGACGGCGGAGACAAAGGAACATCGCAGCAAGCCCCCCAAGAGTTCAAGGCTTCTCATGGGTGGTTTGATCGTTTTAGGAAGAGGACTGGTATTCACTCAGTTTTCAGGCATGGAGAGGCGGCCAGTTCTGACAAGAAAGCAGCAGAAGAATTCCTCAAGAAGTTTGAGAAAGTAATTTCCAGAGAAGGCTACATTCCTCAGCAAGTGTTCAACTGTGATGAAACTGGCCTTTTCTGGAAGAAAATGCCCCTCCGTACATATATCACAGCTGAAGAAAAGAAACTTCCTGGTCATAAACCGATGAAGGACAGACTTACTCTCGGATTTTGTGCAAATGCCAGTGGGGACTTAAAAATTAAGCCCCTCCTGGTATACCACTCAGAGAATCCTCGTGCCTTCAAGGCACAAAATATCACGAAGGAGAGGCTCTCGGTATTTTGGAAGTCTAATGCTAAGGCCTGGGTCACGAGGACCATATTTATTGAGTGGATAAACGTCTGCTTCGGTCCTGCTGTCAAGAACTTTTTAGAAGAGAACAATCTTCCTCTCAAATGTCTCGTGGTACTGGACAATGCCCCTGCTCACCCTCCTGGCCTCGAGGACATCATTCATCCTGACCTCTCCTTCATCAAGGTTATCTGCCACCAAACACCACCCCTCTCCTCCAGCCTATGGACCAGCAAGTGATTGCCAACTTTAAGAAGCTTTACACGAAGCATCTGTTCAAAAGATGCTTCGAAGTGACCAAAAGCACTCAACTCTCCTCCGTGAATTTTGGAAGGGGCATTTTGACATCGTTCAATGCCTGAAGATGATCGACAAAGCTTGGAATGAGGTTTCACGGCGCACCTTGAACTCCTCATGGAAGAAACTGTGTCCAGCTGTTGTGGCAGAAGGAGACTTCAAAAGTTTTGATCCCTCAACCGAAGACGAGGCCGTTGATGATCCTGCCCCTGAGGGTGATGTTGAGGAAATAATTTCAATCGGGAGGTCCATGGGGCTTGTTATCGATGAGGCTAACGTCCATAACCTTATCGAGGAGCACAGGGAGGAGCTTACGACTGAAGACTTGAAGGAGTTGGAGGCAATGCAGTTGACCATCATTCAAGAAGAGCACAGCTCTAGTGGTGGCGAGGACGGGGGGGAGACTAAAGAAACGACATCGGCAGAAATAAGGGAAGCTATCGGTTGGCATGAAAACCTTATGAGTTTCATTAAAAAAAAAAAAAAAAACACCCAGGAAAACTTCACACAGGTCGTCTTATGGAGAGTGTTAATGACAAGTGTATGAGTCATTTTAGAAATATGTTTATGAATCGTCAGAAACAGGCTTCTTTGGATAGATATTTCTCCAAAAGAGAAGTGTCAGAAAGCAAAGATGATAATAGTGATTCTATTAAAAAAGCTAAAAAAGAGTAATTTCTTAAGTTCTAAAAAAAAAATTCAAAAGACAAAAATAATAGAAAAAACCATTTTTTATTTCAAGTGTTTAATCGTTAAAAACAGTGAAGCGACCATTAAATTCTCCAGTTAATCGTCAAGAACGGTAAATTTCTGTATAGCAACCAATAAATTAAGCAGTTGATCGTTAAGCACAGTATATTTCTATATAGTGCGCATCAAATTCAGCAATTGATCAAGAAGAACGGTATATTCATATAAAGCGATCAGTAAATGTTAGAGTTCATCGTTAGGAACAGTATACTTCTATATAGCGACCATTAAATTCAGCAGTTAATTGTCAAGAACGGTATATTTCTATATATCGACCAGAAACAGTAAATTTCTATATAAAGACCATTAAATCAAGCAGTTATTCATCAAAAACAGTATATTTGTGAAGTACGGTATATTTTTATATATCGACGAATAAATTCAGCAGTTATAGTTAAGAACGGTATATCTTTTATATAGAGACTATTAGATTCAGCAGTTAATTGTTAAGAAGTGTATATTTCTTTATAGCAGCCATAAAATTCAGCATTTTATCGTTAAGAACTGTATATTTTTATAGAGCGACTATTAGATTAAGCTGTTAATTGTCAAGAGAGGTATATTTATTATGGGGACCATTAAATTCAGCAGTTCATCATTAATAACAGTATATTTCTATATAGCAACTATTAGATACAGCAGTTAATCGTCAGAACCTGTATATTTTCATATAGTGTCCATCAAATTTAGCTGTTAATAATCAAAAACAGTATATTTCTATATAGTGACCATCAAATTTAGCAGTTAATCATTAAAATCGGTATATTTCTATAAGGTGACCATAAAATTCAGCAGTTAATCGTCAATAATTGTATATTTTTTATAGTGACCATCAAATTACGCATATAATCATCAAAAGCGGTGTATTTCCATATAGCAACCATTAAATTGAGCAGTTAATCATCAAAACCCTTATATTTCCAAATAGTGACCATTAAATTCAGCAGATAATCATCAAACACATTATATTTCTATATAGCGATAAATGATTTAGTAGTTATTCGTCAAAAACTGTTTGTTTCTACATAGCAACCATTAGATTCAGCAGTTAATTGTCATAAACAGTATATTTCTATATAGCGACTACTAAATTCAGCAGTTAATCATCAAAAACAGTATATTTCTACATAGCGACAATCAAATTCATTAGTTAATCGTCAAAAACGATATATTTCTATGTAGCGACCATTGCATTCAGCAGTTAATCGTCAAAAACGGAATATTTTTATTGAGCGACCATTGAATTCAGTAGAGAATCGTCAAAATCAGTATAATTCAATAAAGCGACAATTATATTCAGCAATTAGTTGTCAAGAAAATTATATTTCTATATAACGAACATTAAATTCAACAGGTATTTATCAATAAAAGTAAATTTTCAAAAAGCGACATTTAGATTCAGCAGTTAATCATCAATAATGTTATATTTCTATATAGGGACAATAAATTCATCAGTTAATCGTAAAGTACGGTATATTTCTCTATAGCAACCATGAAATTCGTCAGTTAATCGTCAAGAACGGTATATTTCTACATACCGACCATTAAATTCAGCAGTTATTCCTTAATAACAGTATATTTTTGTATAGAGACCAGTAAATTCAGCATTTAATCGTCAGAAATTGTATAAATCTATATAGCAACCACTAAATTCATCAGTTAATCATCAAGAACATTATATTTCTACATACCGCCCATGAAATTCAGCAGTTAATCATCAAAAACAGTATATTTCTTTATAGCAACCTAATAAATTCAGCAGTTATTCGTCAAAATCGGTATATTTCTACATAACAACCATGAAATTCAGCAGTTAATCATGAAGAACGGTATATATCTGTATAGCAACTAGTAAATTCAGCCTTTAATCGTCGAGAACAGTATATTTTTTATATAGTGACCATTTACTTCAGCAGTTAATCACCAAGAACGGTATACTTCTATATAGCGCCCATTAAATTTAGTAGTTAACCATCAAGAACTGAATATGTATAAAGAGTGACCAATAAATTCAGCAGAAAGTCGTTAAGAATAGTATAGCAACCATTATATTCAGCAGTTAATGTCAAGAACGGTATATTTCTACATACCGACCAATAAATTTAGCAGTTAATCGTTAAGAACAGCATGTTTCTGTATAGTGACCAATAAACTCAGCAGTTAATCGTTAATAACGGTATAAATCTATATAGCAACCATTAAATTCATTAGTTAATCGACAAGAACGTTATATTTCTAACTACAAACCATGAAATTCAGCAGTTCATCGTCAAAAACAGTGTATTTCCTTATGGGAACCAGTATATTCAGCAGCTAGTCGTCAAAACCGCTATATTTCTATATAGCAAGCATTAAATTTATAAGTGAGTCGTCAAAAATAGTATATCTCTATATAGCGAGCATTAAATTCTGCAGTTAATCATGAAAAACGGTATATTTTTATGTACAAACCATCATATTAAGCAGTTAATCGTCATAACGGTATATTTCTGTATAGCAACTAGTAAATTCAGCATTTAATCGTCAAGAACAGTATATTTCTAAATAGTGACCATTAGATTTAGCAGTTGATCATCAAGAACAGTATATGTATATAGAGCGACCAATAAATTCAGTAGTTAATCGTTAAGAACAGTAAAGCATCCATTAAATTCAACAGTTAATCGTCAAGAACGGTGTATTTCTGTATAGCAGCCAATAAATTCAGCAGTTAATCGTTAAGAACAGTGTATTTCTATATAAAGGCATCAAATTCAACAATTAATCGTGAAGAACGGTATATTTCTATAACGCGATCAATAAATTGAGGAGTTGATCGTTAAGAATATGTATATTTCTATATAGTGACCATGAAATTCAGCAGTTAATCATCAAAACCGATATATTTCTATATATTAACCATCAAACTCAACAGTTAATCATCAAAAACGGTATATTTCTGTAAAGCAACCATTAAATTCAGCGGATAATCGTCAATAACGGTATATTTCTATATAGTGACCATCACATTCTGCAGTGAATTATAAAAAGCGGTATATTTCTATATAGCAACCATTAAATTCAGCAGTTAATCGTCAAAAACGGTATATTTCTATATAGTAATACACAAATTCAGTAGTTAATCGTCAAAAAACGGTATATTTCTATATAACGACCATTAAATTCAGCAGTTAATTTTCAAAAACAGTATATTCCTATAAAGCCACCATTAAGTTAAGCAGTTAATCGTCAAAAAACAGTACATTTCTATATAGCATCTACTAAATTCAGCAGTTAATCATCAAAAATGGTATATTTCTACTTAGAGACAATCAAATTCATTAGTTGATAATCAAAAACAGTATATTTCTATATAGCGACCATTATGTTTAGTAGTTGATCGTCAAAAACAGAATATTTCTATATAGCAACCATTACATTCAGCAGTTAATCGTCAAAAACGTATATCTCTTTATAGCGACCATTAAATTCAGCAGTTAATCGTCAAAAATAGTATATTTTTATAGAGCGACCATTACATTGAGAAGTTAATCGTCAAAAACAGTATATTTCTATATAGCGACCATTAAGTTAAGCAGTTAATCGTCAAAAACAGTATATTTCAATATAGCGACTACTAAATTCAGTAGTTAATCATAAAAAAAACAGTATAATTCTAAATAGCCACCATTTTATTGAGAAACTAATTGTCAAGACCACTAAATCTAGCAGGTATTTATCAATAAAGGTAAATTTCTATATTGTGACCATTAAATTCAGCAGTTAATCATCAAAAACGGTATATTTCTATATAGGGTCCAATAAATTCAGCAGTTAATCATAAAAAATGGTATATTTCTATAAAGCGACCAATAAATTCAGCTGTTAATAGTTAAGAACGGTATAGGTTTATATATTTACTATTAGATTGTGCAGTTAATCGTTAAGAACTGTATATTTTATATAGCGCTTATTGTATTCAACTGTTAATCGTCAAGAAAGGTATATTTTTATATAGCAACCATTAAATTCAGGAGTAATCATTAAGAACAGTATATCTTTATATAGCGACTATTATATTCAACAGTCAATCATCAAAACCGTTATATTTTTATATAGTGACCATCAAATTCATCAAGTAATTATCAAAAACAGTATATTTTTATATAGTGACCATCAAATACAGTAGTTAATCATTTAAAACGGTATATTTCTATAAAGTAACCATTAAATGCAGCAGTTAATCATCAAAACTGGTATATTTCTATATAGAGACCATTAAATTCATCAGGTGAAGGTCAAAAATTTTATATTTTTATATAGCGATACTTAAATTTAGTAGTTAATCGTCAAAAACTGTATATTTCTATTTAGTGACCATCAATTTCAGCAGTTAATTGTCAAAACCGGTGTAGTTCTATATAGTGACCATCACATACGCCAGTTAATCATTTAAAACGGTAGATTTCTATAAACCAACCATTAAATTCAGCAGTTAATCATCAAACTGCTATATTTCTATATAGTGACCATTAAATTAAGCAGTTAATCGTCAAAAATTGTATATTTCTATATAACGACCATTAAATTCAGCAGTTAATCGTCATAAACGGTATATTCCTATATAGCGATTACTAAATTCAGCAGTTAATCTTTAAGACTGATATATTTCTACATAGCTACAATTAAAGTCATTAGTTAATCATCAAAACTGGTATATTCCTATATAGTGATTACTAAATTCAGCAGTTAATCTTTAAGACTGATATATTTCTACATAGCTACAATTAAAGTCATTAGTTAATCATCAAAACTGGTATATTTCTATATAGCGACCAATACATTCAGCAGTTAATCCTCAAAAACAGTGTATTTCTATATAGCGACCATTAAATTCAGTAGAAAATTTTCAAAAAATGTATAATTTTATATAGCGACCATTAAATTCCGCTGTCATTCATCAAAACCGGTATAATTTTATATAGCATCCAATAAATCTAGTAGTTAATCGTCTAAAACGATATATTTCAATATAGCAATCATTAAATTCATTGGATAATTGACAAAAATGGTATATTTCTATAAAACGACCAATAAATTCAGTAGTTAATGGTCAAAAACGGTATCTTCTCATGTAGCAACCATTAAATTCATTACCTAATCATCAAAAACGGTTTATTTCTATATAGCGACCATTAAATTCAGTAGATAATCATCAAAAACGGTATATTTCTATAAAGCGACCAATAATTTCAGTTGATAATCGTCAAAAACGGTATATTTTTATATAGCGAGCATTAAATTCCGCAGTAAATTGTCAAGAACTTTTTATTTCCTTAGAGCGACCTATAAATTTAGCTGGTTATCTTTAAGAACGGTGTATTTCTATGTACCAACCACTAAATTCAGCTGATAATCGTCCATTGAGTTCAGAGTTAATTGTTAAGAATGGTATATTTCTCTATAGCTACCATTAGATTCAGCTGTTAGTTGTCCATTAAATTCAGCAGTTAATTATTAAGAACGATACATTCCTATATACCGACCACTAAATTCAGCTGTTAATCGTCCATTAAATTCAACAGTTAATCGTTAAGAATGGTATATTTTGTGACGGGACGAGAGAAGGTTGTGAATTCAAAGGCAGGATGCAATCAACTGAGTTATAATATTATAGAACACTCTCCTTTATATACAAAACCTCAAGGCAACAGGACATAACATGTTTACAAGACAGACAATGTCACAGAGGAAAACCGGAGACGTGAATTTTCATGTTCGTTTTAGTGCGAGGGAAGAGGGCAGATACAAGCATGATATATACAAAAGGAATTATGTACAATTATGTGACACACGGTTGGTACATGGCTCCCCCTCCAAAAATGACATACTGTACATGTTAAATAGGGCGCCCTGATCTAGAGAGGCGAACTGTAGGCGGGTCATCTGGCAGAAGATAAGCAGGTTTTAGACGATCAATGGAGACCCAGTCTTCTTTGCCCCGAATGTTTAGGAGGAATGCTTTCGGACTGCATTGGATCACAAGGAAAGGGCCCGTGTAAGGGGGCGTTAGTGGTGGCTTGCTGGTGTCGTTGCGCAGAAAGACGTGCGTTGCAGAGTGCAAGTCCGTTGGTATGTGATGCTTCGCTGGGGGCTTGTAAGTCTGGCGGCACGGAGTAAATTTTCCCACGACGTGAAGTATGCGCTGGAGATCGTCGGAAGAAGTTGTAGAAGGAAAAAATTCGGCAGGGACGACCAACGGGTCGCCATACACCATTTCAGCCGCCGAGACGTCGTGGGCGTCTTTAGGAGTGGTCCTTAGTCCCAGGATGACCCAGGGAAGCTGATTAAACCAGTTGCAATCCTTGCAGCGGGACATCAAAGCTGCTTTGAGGGTGCGATGAAAACGTTCAACCATTCCATTGGCAGCGGGGTTGTAGGCCGTTGTCTGATGTAGGGTGATGCCCAGGAGATTCGCTAATGACGTCCACAATTGAGAGGTGAAAGTGGTTCCCCTGTCAGAAGTAATATGCTCAGGGATACCGAATCTTGAAATCCATCCAGAGAGTAAGGCAGATGTACATGATGCGGACATTGCAGTTTCCATGGGAATGGCTTCCGGCCAACGAGTGGAGCGGTCAATGACGGTAAACAGGTAACGATGTCCTTGTGATGTGGGTAGGGGGCCTACATCGTCGACGTGAATGTGTGCGAAACGACGCTGAGGTTGAGGAAAGGTGCCCACTCCTGAATCCGTGTGTTGATGTTCTTTGGAAGTTTGGCAAGAAGTACAGGTGCGGACCCAATCCTTAGCATCCTTAGAAATGCCGTGCCAAATGAACTTTGCCTTCAGCAGCTGTGCAGTAGAACGGCACGAGGGATGTGAAAGGCCGTGAATGAAATTAAACACTTGTCGGCGCATGGGAGCAGGAATCCAAGGTCGCGGTCTACCAGTACTGACATCACAGAGGAAGGTGGTGTTGGAGTCTTCGAGGGGAAAGTCTTCCCAACGGAGGGACGTGCAGGATGTCCTACAAGCTTGATACTCTGGATCCTGTCGTTGGGCTTCAGCCAGGACGTTGTAATCCAATCCCAGTTGAATGGCAGCCAACGTGTTTCTTGACAGGGCATCGGCAACGGGATTCATTTTCCCAGGGACGTATTGGAGGGTGCAATTGTATTCAGCCACGGCGGAGAGATGTCGGCGTTGACGGGCGGACCAGGAGTCAGACTGTCGAGTGAAGGCGTGCACCAGAGGCAAGTGGTCTGTGCGAATGACGAAAGGCGTACCTTCTAAGAAATGGCGATTCTCGATCTAAGGTAGAATAACCCGATTCTGCCTTGGACAGTTTTCTGCTGAAGAAGGCCAATGGCCGGGGCGAGCCTTTGACCAACGTTGCTGGCATCGGTGGAGAGAAGGAGAGGGGCGTGTGGGATAGGAAAAGTGAGAGCCGCAGCAGTTGATAGGGCCTTCTTTGCATTGCAGAAGGCTGCTTCTTGAAGGGGACCCCACTTCAGGTCCTTTGGCTTGCCCTTGAGGGAGGCGTAGAGGGGAGCAAGAGTGGCGGTAATGGCTGGCAGAAAATGGTGATAATAGTTGATCATGCCCAAGAATTCCTGCAGAGCTTTGACGGTCGAGGGCGCGGGGACATTCTGAACGGCTGCTACCTTCTCAGGGAGGGGATGGACTCCTTCAGGAGTGATGCGGTGCCCTAAAAATGACACTTCGTTGGCGCCAAAGGTACACTTGTCGTACCGGACTACAAGGCCGTTTTGTTGCAGGCGGTCGAGCACGATGCGCAGGTGACAGAGGTGTTCCTCTTTTGAGGAGGAGAAGACAAGTATGTCGTCCACATAACATACACAGAAAGGGAGGTTCCCGTAAGATGCCATCCATGAGACGTTGAAACGTTGCCCCAGCATTACGAAGGCCAAAACAGGAGTAATTGAAGGTGTCTTGGGGATGTCTTCTGGGTTCATAGGCACCTGATAATACCCCTTCAGGAGGTCGAGCGTAGAGAAAACCTTCGCTTTGTGCAGGTAGGAGGTCACGTCGGCAATGTTTGGGAGGGGGTAGTGATCCGGTTCTGTTTGCATGTTCAGGCGCCTGTAATCCCCGCACGGACGGAGGGAGCCGTCTTTCTTCAGAACGATGTGTAAGGGTGACGACCATGGGCTGGAGGACTTTTGGCAAAGGCCCATTTCCTCCATTTCGGCGAACGTCTGTTTGGCGGCTGCCAATCGTTCCGGTGCCAGACGTCTGAATTTTGCGAAGACTGGGGGTCCCGTCGTCTTGATATGGTGATAAATACCGTGCTTGACAGGAACTGTGGGCGTTTGGCGAAGTTCTGGACGGAAAACTTCCGGTTACGACGTGAGGAGGTGGGCGTAGGCATCCGTGGGTACGCTGATGTGGAGAGCGAGGTTAGAGGGGGCGGGTTGAAGAGGTGTCGACAAGTACGAGTCTGCGTTGACCAATCGTCAGTGGGCAACATCGACCAGAAGGTGGAAATGAGAGAGGAAATCCGCACCGAGGATTAGCATTGTGACGTCAGCAACGAGAAACCTCCAATTGAATTTACCGTTTCCGAACGATAATGTGAGGTTCTCGTAACTGTAGGTGGGTATCGCAGATCCGTTGGCAGCTACCAAGCGGACGTCGGCAGATGTAGACAGACTACGTCGTGCCTTGAAGAGTTTCCTTGGCAAAAGAGAACGACAAGCACCCGTGTCTACCAAAAATCGCACGCCCGTTCCTGCATCCTGTAAAAAGAAAAGATTAGAAACACGGGAGGCCACCGCCACAAGCGATGGCCTACTTACACGTTTTTTGGTCACTGACAATCCTTGGCACATTTCTTCGCGGTTGCCCCGAATCTGAAGTGGTGGTAGCAAAACTGCGGCGGATGGGAGGTAGTAAGTGGCTGTAGAAGTCGTTCGTTGGGGCTCGAGCGATTGGTGGGTGGTGGGCGGCTTTGTCGCCGCATCGGCACGTCATGGGGTAGGCGTGTATGTCCTACGGCATTCATGTCAGGTTCGGTTGACATTGAATAGGCATCTTCGTCGTCAGGGGTGGAGGCGTTGATGGAGGTCTTGAAGTGGCTGTCCATAAGGGCGTCAGTTTTGGTCATCAAGTCCTTTATAGGTAAACTATCGTCATCGGGTATGGCAGCGCGTACAGGTTGGGGTAAACGGCGTATCCAAAGGGCACGAAGTATGTTCACCTCACGAGGAGAGCCGTCTGCGGCAGGTTGAAGGCGGGCGATACTGGTCATTTCCCTGAGGGCAAGCGAAGCCCTTTTGTCCCCCAACGGTTGTTGCGAGAGCTGAAAAAGCTCTGCTATATGGGCGGCTGGCGACGGCAAGTACTGCTGCAGAAGGTATGTTTTGAGGGCGTCATACGCTATTGTGGTGTCTCCTTGTTCACAAAGCCAGTCGGATATTTCTGGGAAGGTGTCCTCGGGTATCGCCGCGAGAACATAATCTGCTTTGGTGGTTGAGCGAGTCACGCCCCTGATACGAAACTGGACTTCTTTGCGCTGAAACCAAGCAAACGCCTCTCCGCTGGCAAACTATGAAAGTTTGAATGGAGCGGCCGCAGCACCAATTGCCGTAGAGTCCGCCATAGTACTACCAACGATGAAGGGGCGAGGGGGTGGGGGTGGAAGGCGGTGGGAGGGAGTCGACTTCCGGGGTCACCAATGTGACGGGCCGAGAGAAGGTTGTGAACTTAAAGGCAGGATGTAATCAACCGAACACTCTCCTTTATATACAAAACCTCAAGGCAACAGGACATAACATGTTTACAAGATAGACAATGTCACAGAGGAAAACCGGAGACGTGAATTTTCATGTTCATTTTAGTGCGAGGGAAGAGCGCAGATACAAGCATAATATATACAAAAGGAATTATGTACAATTGTGTGACACACGGTTGGTACAATTTCTATATACCGACCACTAAATTCACCTTTTAATCTTCCATTAAATTCAGCGGTTAATCGTTAAGAACGGTATATTTCTATACACCGACTACTAAATTCAGCTGTTAATCTTCCATTAAATTCAACAGTTAATCATTAAGGACCGTATATTTCTATATACCGACCACTAATTTCAGCTGTTAATCGTCAGTTAAATTCAGTAGTTAATTGTTAAAAACAGTATATTTCTATAAAAGGACTATTGGATTCAGCAGTTTATCGTCAAAAACGGCATATTTCTATATATCGACCATTAAATTCAGCTGTTAATCGTCCAATGAATTTATCCTTTAATTGTTAAAAATGGGTTATTTTTATATAGTTACTATTAGATTCAGCAGTTAATTGTCAAAAACGGTGTATTTCTGTGAGACGACCATTAAATTCAGCAGTTAATTGTTTATTCCACTGATAAACGCATAAATATATTGAATTGCCTAACTTAATTGCCAAACCATAAGCAACTATATTATTCAAATTATAACACCCTTACATCCGTGACTGCGTCCAGTCTAAACTCTACACGACCAATGGGAATACTTACATTGTGCCAGGTCAGCCGGTCTATCGTAATGATTAAATATGATTCTCGTGCATTCTAACCAGCGAACAATAATACAGAAATCAAGATGTCACTGAATATAGTTTTCCGTTCTCGAGGAATTGAATATGACTGTATTAATTTTGTCGTTGTGAAAACCTTCTGTTATATATTAAACATATTTCACATTGTTTGCCTTTTTCTTTGCACTTTTGAATAATGAAAGCTCTTCTCTCTCACCATGTGAATGTTTCTAAAATAAAAAGCAGCTTACAAACTAGCTGTAAATTCTTTGCATCTTCCTCCAAAACTAAATAGCATAGGATGAGGTTGTGTCTTGGATGTAATAAAACACACAACATAATAGGTATGCTTAAGGAAGTATGAGGCTCGCTTATGTCCAAATAAACCACACAGTGAAACAAGCATACTGGAAATGTCAGCCCTCATTAGACTTCCTAGGTAGCAAATGCAACATAAGGAAACACCGAACTAACAGATGAGGGATGGACGTATGTATAAAACAATTGGAATAAGATTTCCATCAGATCATGAATAAACGGATTAGGAAAACAATATAGCCTACTGATATCAATAAATCGAAGTCCTTATTTCATGTGAGCCTCATAAGCTAGATAGCCAGCAACTTTCTACAACTGAAAAAAAGTGTTCATAAATTGCACAAATTGAACCTTGACTAGAGATGGGTTAAGACCATTTTGTAGTATTTAGGGCTTTGCATACACAGGTGTTTATCCATATACAATTAAAGGCAATTTGGCTAAGGAGGAAATGATACCACAAACGTCAATGTACTATAAATTCAACAAATTACCAGTTCCAAGATGGATGGGTTTTATCCCAAAAGCTTCCACACAAAAGAAATTAATTGTACTCTTCGAAAAATGATTTAAAATCAGTAAAATATGACACTCCATACACAGCTAAGTTTGAACTCTCTTTCATTAATTATATTAATAATGAAGAAGTGCACAAAATCTGTTCATAGAGTTCTAGAGGATACACTAACCTTCGGCCGTGGAATTTCTTTAGCTTAAGAATATATTGTATGGAAGAAATACCTAAAAAAGTCCTGATACCCACCAACCATTAGTGGATTCAACGGTCGTTCATGATTGGGAGAGTCTAGGGACAGAATAATGTACTAGATACCGACCATATATATATATATATATATATATATATATATATATATATATATATATATATATATATATATATATATATATATATACACAAATGTGATTATCGCCAAAGACCCTCTCAACGCAAGGTATGATCAGGAAGGGTCAGGCAAAGTCTGTTTATGACTAAGTTCCTCCAAACGTCCTGCCCCTAGCTCATAAGGACGGTGAGGTTACATACCTTTCTAGGAACTACCGGACTAGAATAGGCCTCGAACTCCCATTTAACAGATTACAAGACAGAGACGCATCCAATAGGACATCACATGACATCAAAGCATTCAAATAAAAACAAAAATGAAACTCAGGCGGAGGGGGGAGGGGGTGTGAGAAAAGGACATCTCCCACAGCAAGAGAAATTAGAGAAAAAAAATACAAATACCTTATGGGGCAAAGAACCCAACCAATGATAAAGAATAACTCATCTAAAAAGCTAAGAAATTACATTTTGAAATTGAAAATGAAACTCCAGATATTTCATGTTAGATACTACATGGAATAACCTCGAAATCCTCAACTCCATGATTCTTTGGGACGCTACAACTCTGTAGACAGAGAACAATTAACCTGTCCCGAACAATTCAGGCAGGACGTCTTACTGAAAATCCTATTTGTCCTGGTGAAATCAGCATCTTTGCATGCACAGCTCTTGAACTTAATGTGTTTTCCGCAGAAAAACGTAGATCAAAAGATTTTCCGATAGAGGAGAGGGAAATCGGTAAATCTGTTGACTATAGTAATTGCTTCTTATTGTAATCTAGATTTATATTATATAACTGAATAATTACCTCTAATTTTGCGTAGAATCAGGTGAGTAATCAACAGCCTCAAATTATGAAAGCATTGGTGCCCTTTTCTCGAGAAAAATGTTTTTCCTCCCAATGCACAAAGGTTTTCAAGTAGGCTATTTCCAGCGGTTGTATTAATCGAGTGGAATGGATTGTTTATTTCACTCACTGACTGCACGGCCTGCACTGGAGACATCCCCTTTAATTAAAGCAGCTCTTAGTATGAAGATAAAAACATGGTCATTAAATGTTATGACTAAAATGTTGTTTTAGGGGCAGTTTTATTAGGTGCCTGTGTTTTTGGAGGGGGGGGGGGGGGAGTGAATATTCTTCAATATCTACTGGTGCAAACGTGAGGATAAAGGTTATCTGCACAAAATCTTTAAAATAAATGCAGAATATTGTGACTATGGTATTCAACGTTAGAGAGAGAGAGCGAGAGAGAGAGAGAGAGAGAGAGAGAGAGAGAGAGAGAGAGAGAGAGAGAGAGAGAGAGAGAGAGAGAGAGAGAGAGAGAATTCTCCTTTGGCTCGACTTGTGAAGACTTCTCCCTTACAGTACGCACTCAATATACTTTCTAAGGAACTCGTCCACCACCAATATACATTCATTCTCTCTCCCTTCCTCCTCTTTCCCAAGGTAAATAACTGGGAAAGCATTAGTGATATTTGGAAGTTGGTTTTCATTTTTGACAACCAGAGGATGATAGAAAGATTCATCTTATTACCTTAAGAACGATGGTCTACTCGAAAGGTGGAATATCTTCAGGTCTGAAAAAGGGAACAGAATTTTAATAAAATGGAAGAGGGAAGTATTTTCATAGGGATTGCAATGCCACTTGCTAGGTTAAGCAACACTATGCTTCATCCCCAATAATCTTGACAGTAGTTTACACAAGTTATTAGAAGTAGATGACGGAGACAAATTGCGAAAAAAAATGTTGAGGTAATTACAATGGTGTTCATTCGATTTATTACTATAGAAAAGGAAAATTAAATGGGGCATATCCCATAAACGAAAACATTATCTAAAACAAGGATTAAAACACCATCGTATCACTTGAGATGCTGAAAAGGACGAGAATACGAGATTTCTCCGAAGACGGTTGAGGTAATCTGAACACCCAATATGCTGATCGAGGTAAAAGATTGAATTATATCAATCTAATGAAATCTAAAATTGGATATGAAAAAAAATATTTTAATGCCTTGGATATATTAAACTTTATAAAAACTAAACAACTTAATTTCCACTCTATTATGTTTTTAAAAACATAATCGAAAAATAGATGAAAGACATTGACAGATGAGGTGCAATGGAATTAGTTATGGAGTTTACCAAAATACACCTAAACTTATACAGTACAGTTGGCCTACCAATGAT
>NC_090725.1:224312673-224327673 GCF_036898095.1 Palaemon carinicauda | reverse complement strand
TATATATATATATATATATATATATATATATATAAATATATATATATATATATATATAAATATATATATATATATATATATATATATATATATATATATATATATATAGATATATATGTATATATATATATATATATATATATATATATATATATATATATTTATTTATATTTATATGTATACACACATGTATATATATATATATATATACATATATATATATATATATATATATATATATATATATATATATATATATATATGTATATATATATATATATATATATATATATATATATATATATATATATATATATATATATATGAAGGCATACATACATACACACATATATGTATATACAATAAACACACATATATACTCATATTTATATATATATATATAAAATAAAGAGAATCATTGAATTTGATTGCTGTATATGCATAAAAGATCTATTATAGATGAAAATATATATGTGAATAAGAAAGCTAATGACAAGGGTATAACCTCGTAAAAACTCTTGAATGCATCTTTTTCACGTTAGCCAATAGTAAACAAGATCTTAACAACTCTCCTCACGCTGGTGCAAAAACACTCTAAATCTATATCAACTTATCATAATTAGAACAGGTACCTAGAATAAAGCGAATTGATAGATATGGCATTGGTAAAGTATAACAATTTAGAAGTAAAAAAAAAAAAAGTAATGCGGCAAACAGCACTTCTGTCCTTTTGAAGACCACTAAAAAAATTTATTTGTTATCCTAGTGCCAGGCAGTAAAGAGCCAACCTTCAATTCGAGTAGCACATCAGGATAGAAATGATGTAAAGAAAGGTAGAAAGGAAACATTCATAGAAGACAAAAACTGAATACTGAACAGACCTACCGAAGATATATCTGACCATTTTAAAATATATTTTTTTTTTCCATTAAAACAGACTATCATGAAACTTTATTTCATTCAGTGCAAATGATAAATAAGTAATTTATAAACGGTATTTCTTTTATATAGCATAAGACTGCTTTGCATAATCAAAAACAAACAAACTATAACAACTTGTAAGATATAACTTATAAATCAAGAACAAGTAAAATAAAAGCCAAAATGTTGAGGATATTAAAATCGTTTTGCCGGGGAGAGAGAGAGAGAGAGAGAGAGAGAGAGAGAGAGAGAGAGAGAGAGAGAGAGAGAGAGAGAGAGATATTCCCTTTTTTGGAGAAAAATCTGTCCTCTTCCTCATTTTCAGCTAAAGCATAATGGCGGTAGAACGAGAGTAGGTATCAGAAAACTTTAATGAGATCCAGAATTTGAATTCGTGAGGTCGGAAAGCCATTTGAAACTGTCAAAGAATTAAAGCAGTCCAAAAAAGACTTTTCTTTATTGTCTCGATTAGCGAAAATAGTATAAAGGAAGTTTTCGTTTCAAAATTTTCGCGGTTTCCGATCTAGCCGAGTTATGAAAAAAATTGAATTCGGAAAAAAGTTTTGGGAGTCGTTATTTCACTCATTCATTGCATACTTTGAAAACACTGTTCTTAAGGGATTGCAAACTCAGCGAAAAAAAAAATTGCCGGAAACTTTGAGCAGGAAATGTTTGCAACAGGAAACTAAAAATGCCTGGTTCAACTATCAAGAAGCACCGGCCAGAATTAGATATGGTTTCTCTTGAGGTTTCTCTTGTTACGAACGCCAACATTACAGAAGTAGTTGGACTGACGAGGAAAAAGAATGGCTATCCAACTTTTTCATTTTATTTCAAGTTTCTTCCATTCTGTGATGTCAGCTTTATGATTGCACTCACTTCCTACTACTATTTTCATGCAAAAGTCGATGGGGCAGGAAATTTCACTTGGGAAAAATATTATAAGAAATGACTAGATTTTAAAACGAAGTATTACTTTTTTTGCCTTTAAAAAAAAAAAAAAATGTATTGAAAAGCTTAGCTAGTAGGAAGCAGTGACAGTTACCGATTCTAACAATCAGAAATTGCAAAATTAGCTTTTTAGATTAAGATGAAATAAAGGTAAAGGTAATAAAAAATATGTCCTAACGTCTATTGATTAAAAGACGAAATAAAACGCGAATTGAGAATGGAAAAGTCATCAAGGATAATGAATCCACCGAAAAAAAAAGAAAAAAAAATGTTCTCATAAGAAATTTCTGTCTTTTCTTTCTTCCAAAATAATGAATGTCTTTCATTTTACCAAAAATTTCTACTGTTATGAAAGAGTAAAGGTAATAAAAAAACAATTTCTCTCTTTCTTAGAATAAAATTCGAATTTGCTGTTTATCCTTTTCTCTTCACATTGGAAATGTCCCTCTCTCTCTCTCTCTCTCTCTCTCTCTCTCTCTCTCTCTCTCTCTCTCTCTCTCTCTCTCTCTCTCTGTTTGGGTGTAATTGCAGAGATAAAAGGGCTTCATCTAATATAAGGCGCATGCATCTTTTTTTTCTTTTCTTCTTCTTCTTCTTCTTCTTCTTCTTCTTCTTATTATTATTATTAGTAGTAGTAGTAGTAGTAGCAGCAGTAGTAGTAATAGTAGTAGTAGTAGTAGTAGTAGTAGTATTCTTGCTATAATCTTTAGTGTTATCATTAGCGTACTATTTACTGGCCGATGTTCATGATAATCATAAACCCAAACTGGGGGAAATAACCCTGTAATCTCAGTAGGAAAAGCAGAATGCTACAAGCACACGAGGTCCCCAAAACAGAAAGTTGGCGAGAGACACTGGCCGTAACAGAATGAAATATAACAGATGAGTAGCCAATGTCACACAAACAAGATAAATAAGTAAAATAAATGATATAAATTACAGATAAAGGACAATATCTAAATCATAAGAGACAAACTATGAAATGTTAGTTATGTCAAGTGCTCAACAAAACTGTATTCCCGTCAAGTTGAACTTCTAAAGCTCCACTGATTTAACAATATGATTTTATAAATTACTCTCAGTATGAATGACTTTATGGTATTGAAACATACGAAAGAATACACAAGTAGTCCTGTCCAAACACAGACAAATAAATAAATAAACAAACTGGAAAATATAAGCTCCTTGGCGGAGGTAAAAAGGCAGAATCATAAGCATTAACTGTATAGTTATTTAGTATCACGTAGTTGATAAGTCTGAAAAGATCTAAATGTCAAGGATGATCAGATTGATTGAAAATCTTATATAGAAGGCAAATTCAGGTAATTGAACAACGGTGTCAGAGATTCATATATAGATCAGGGATAAAGAATTTGATGAACCAAAATATTTTCAAGCAATTCAAGATAATAGTAGTTTTCATGAATATCCAACTGGAGAGAAATATTCAACACATAAAAACTGTTGAATAACATATTTCCCTCAGAACAGACTAATTTTTAGTATAACAAATATATAATAATGTATGTATATCTATCTATCTATCTATATATATATATATATATATATATATATATATAGAGAGAGAGAGAGAGAGAGAGAGAGAGAGAGAGAGAGAGAGAGAGAGAGAGAGAGAGAGAGAGATATACATACATACATATGTATATATATATATATATATATATATATATATATATATATATATATATATATATATACATTTATATATATATACATATATATATATATATATATATATATACATATATATATATATATATATATATATATATATATATATATGTATATATATAATTATACATATATATATATATATATATATATATAATTATATATATATACATATATATATATATATATATATATATATATATATATTATATATATATATATATATATATATATAATTATACATATATATATATATATATATATATAGTTATATATATATATACATATATATATATATATATATATATATATATATATATGTATATATATATATATATATATATATATATATATATATATATATATATATATATATATACTCAACCAATTCTTTCAATAAAAAATGGTACTTATGGTTTTGAAAAAAAAAAAAAAAAAAAAAAAAAAAAACACTATCAAGAGAAAAGACCTGGTGTGTGAGTGAGGGATCAAGGTGTTTAAGAAACTCGTATTCTTTTGTATTATATCTTATTTATGTTTTGTGATATTCTTTTTTATTACAGTTCATTTTACATTGAAAAAAAAACCATTGCTGACCGTCTCATTGTCATATTCTTATCTTTTAGGTAACCAAACTATCTTGATTTCTATACATAAAAAATCCAAGCACTAAAAAGTGGTAAAGGTTGTTTTACTGTTCAAATGTTGATTTATTCTAGTATTGGTTCTATCAAGAAAATATTAATATCTTTGTTACTGCTGTAAATAAAGGAACTCAAGCGATTATTAAGACTTAAACATGCTAAAAAACAATGGGAAAACCCACAATAGTTAGTAAGGGTAGTGTCTTCTTTAGTAATCATCAAACTGGCGATAGTTTTATTTTCCTATCGCTTTAAAATCTTAGGAAACAGATGACAGTTTACTTAATAAAAGTAAAACATTGATCCTTCCAACAAATCTTGAATGACAGAATGTTAAATATTAAAGCCACCGGAAGTCAGTCACTTTTCATCTCTGCTCAAAGATTCTTTCCTAGTATACTTTAAACTCATGTTTGTTTAATTTTTTGCAAAAGATAATCTGTTCTATTCCCTGAAAGCTACTCGTTTTATTGTGTAGCTAAATCACATGAATACGTTCTAAAGGTTTAAAGGTCACTCACGAACGGCAATGTCTGCTGATGAGTTTCGTGAGCACTTTTTCTTGTCTTTTTTTAGCCAAATTACAGTTCATTGATGTTTTCCCTTTACTTTTTCTACTACTTGATTCATTCATTTTGCTTGTTGGATACCATTTTGTAATTGGTGCTAAAGTATTTTTGGGAATACAGGAAATGACATTTTCCCTAAGAAATTGAAATTCCCTTTGGTGAGGTTGCAGAAGGCACAAGAAACTGTCGAGCTTGAGTGGGCCTCGAGCCCCAGTCCAGTAGATAGCCAAGCAGAGACGTTTCCAATATGCTACCACAATCCTCATCTGTTAGATAAATCAAAGGAAATTTCTTTTTTCTAGAATAATGTCTTCACTTGCATTTCCAAAAATACTTTTGCACGATTTACAAAATGGCATCCAGCAAGCAAAATGACTGAATCAAGTTGTAGAAGCAAATAAATATAAAACAGAAGTGAACGGTAAACAGTCCTAAACAGGACACCAAAAAGTATTCATGAAATGAACAGATATTTCATTCCCTTGACTTTATAAAAAAAAAAACTGTAACAGCAACGAAATGAAATCGTTAACTCTCTCTTGGGATGAAAAGCCTCGACAAATTAACCTTCCTTCACCTCTGATTTGAAAAAGCAATGAACCTCAGTTTATCTATAAAAATACCAACTCTGATTATTCACTCATCGTTGCTCCCCCTTCCATCCCCCGTTAATACAGAAACTTAATCTCATTATACAAAGAGAACAGGATGATGAATGGGAAGTCCCTTTTCATCCTCCTCGTAGGATAGTAGGCTACACGATAGTTGCTGTAAAGAGAATCTCTAATGCTCTTCTTTATTTAATTAAAAAAAGTTGAAACTCTATCTTAGGTAGGTATACTGGAATCTACTAGTCTCGAATAGCATCTTATTCCACACCGAAGATGCTCTGCAGTTCAGGCACAACTTCAAAAGTCTGTTGTAAATTAATGAATATGGAATTTAGTAAAGAAGTCACTAGTCTCATAAACAAGGTAAAATATGGTAATATGATTATATTTTGTTCCAGGTAGTAATTAATCTCGACAATGCTCAACTTCAGTGACTGGAAAAACCGCATTTTACGAACGTATTGCATACACACACACAAAGCTTGTATGAGGAAGTGATTTATAAATGATATAATTCTACTCATGAAACAGAATCCTACAAATAATATGGATTTAGATTGGTAGCATAGGGGACGGGGGCCCCAAGCGCAATTATGTAAATGATGGAACACTCCGCATTTGCACTATAAAGTAGAATTTAAAAAAAAGCTGGAAAGGGAGATGGATGAAAAAAGAGGGAAGAGATTTGAAGTAGATGGTTAAATAAGAATATGGAAAATCCATTTTTTTCAGAATAAAGCAAACTTTTCTTTTTCTTATTCACTACGCAATTTCCACCAATCCAGCACAACTTGAAATTTCTTTCTGAAAATTATTAGTTCCTTCCGGCAATCGGATTTATAACTGTTTCTCTCTCCCTGTTGTCAGCTATTATTCTTTCAAAGATTCTTATACCATTCCATTTGCCCTCATTTAAGAATACTATGATTAGATTCCCTCTCTTAGTTTCTTTATCTTGTCCTTTATTTCGTTGTCTCTGAACTCTGATGTGGGATGCTATTAAAAACAATCTCTTAATATTAGAATTACGAAGTATATGTCTAAAGAGCTTAAAATAATTAGCCTACAGTGATATGAATAGCAGTGATAGTATTTATGTTAATCATTATAAGTTATTTTTATGTAATTGCTCAGGGTTATATGATCATATATATCAGGTAATTAAATGAAGGATATTTTCAATGAATCTACTACGACGCATCGAAATATACTGCGAAGTAATTTTATTATAGTACATGAAAAATCTAATGAAATGAAAGAAATCTCGAAGAGTCCAGAAGGTGTAGTATCCAAGAATTTATAGCGAAGTGATGTCGTCTAAAAAAGGCGCAATTCAGATATTACTTTAGGTCTTAGTAATAATAGAAGTGTTTTTTTTTATCAAATTAGTAGTCATAAGTCTAGTAACATCTAAGGAATTCATGTAAACGTAAAGTTCTTTAATTATAAAATCCTTATGAGCATTTTGGGTCCAAGGTTTGGTGATGTACCATATGACACTTATGTTATGCGTACCAGAAGTTGGGTATATAAAGGTTAATTATGGATAGGAGAGGGCATATCTCGCTGGAGGTTCAGCTACGACCGTCTTTCAGAAGGCAGATAAAAGTTAAGATTTCTTTAGGGTCTGAATATCTCTGTTCTTTACGACATATCTGATAACCATTTGTTTATAATTGGACTGTTCTTAAGTAACTGAAGCCTAGTGTAGTTTTGTGTTATAATTGCTTTAACGAAATGAAGTGTTAGAACTCTGTATACTCACTCGGGCTAACTACTCAGTAGCCTAATCTTTAATCTTTATGAAATATAGTGTTACTAAATCATTTGATAAGAACACATTGTATGATATAGACCCGTCCTCAGAAAACGGCACTTTTTGATTTCTCACAATTTAGGGAAGACGAGTGTGAATCTAGATGTAAATTATATGATTATGTAATCTGTTAAGAGATAATACGGCTTGATTCAAAAAATAAATGTGAATAGGAAGTTCTCTTTAAGAGGGTGTAGCCTTCACTTCCTCAGCTAACTCTATTGTACCAACCGTGTGTCACACAATTGCACATAATTATTTTGTATATATTATGCTTGTATCTGCGCTCTTCCCTCGCACTAAAAAGAACCTGAATGATCATGTCTCCGGTTTTGCTCTGTAACATTGTCTGTTTCTTGAACAGGTTATGTCCTGTTGCCTTGAGGTTTTGTATATAAAGGAGAGTGTGCCTTAATAAACAACTCAGTTGATTGCATCCTGCCTTTGAGTTCACAACCCTCTCTCGGCCCGTCGCATTGGTGACCCCGGAAGTCGACTCGCTCCCACCGTCTTCCACCCCCACCCCCTCGCCCCTTCATCGTTGGTAGTACTATGGCGGACTCTACGGCAGTTGGTGCTGCGGCCGCTCCATTCAAACTTTCATCGTTTGCCAGCGGAGAGGCGTTTGCTTGGTTTCAGCGCACAGAAGTCCAGTTTCGTATCAGGGGCGTGACTCGCTCAACCACCAAAGCGGATTATGTTCTCGCGCCGATACCCGAGGACACCTTCCCAGAAATATCCGACTGGCTTTGTGAACAAGGAGACACCCCAATAGCGTATGACGCCCTCAAAACATACCTTTTGCAGCAGTACTCGCCGTCGCCAGCCGCCCGTATAGCAAAGCTTTTTCAGCTCTCGCAACAACCGTTGAGGGACCGAATGGCTTCGCTTGCCCTCAGGGAAATGACCATTATCGCTCCCCTTCAACCTGCCGCAGACAGCTCTCCTCGTGAGGTGAACCTACTTCGTGCCCTTTGGATACGCCGTTTACCCGAACCTGTACGCGCTGCCATACCCGATGTCGATAGTTTACCCATAAAGGACTTGATGACCAAAACTGACGCCCTTATGGACAGCCACTTCAAGACCTCCATCAACGCCTCCACCCCTGACGACGAGGATGCCTATTCAACGTCAACCGAAGCTGACATGAATGCCGTAGGGCATACACGCCTACCCCGTGACATGCCGAAGCGGCGACAAAGCCACCCACCACCCACCAATCGCTCGCGCCCCAACAAACGACTTCTACAGCCACTTACTACCTCCCATCTGCCGCAGTTTTGCTACTACCACTTCAGATTCGGGGCAACCGCGAAGGAATGTGCCAAGGATTTTCAGTGGCCAAAAAACGTGTAAGTAGGCCATCGCTTGTGGCGGTGGCCTCCCGTGTTTCTAATCTTTTCTTTTTACAGTTTGCAGGAACGGGCGTGCGATTTTTGGTAGACACGGGTGCTTGTCGTTCTCTTTTGCCAAGGAAACTCTTCAAGGCACGACGTAGTCTGTCTACATCTGCCGACGTCCACTTGGTAGCTGCCAACGGATCTGCATTACCCACCTACGGTTATGAGAACCTCACATTATCGTTCGGAAACGGTAAATTCAATTGGAAGTTTCTCGTTGCTGACGTCACAATGCTAATCCTCGGTTCGGATTTCCTCTCTCATTTCCACCTTCTGGTCAATGTCGCCCACCGACGATTCGTCAACGCAGACTCGTACTTGTCGACACCTCTTCAACCCGCCCCCTCTAACCTCGCTCTCCACATCAGCGCACCCACGGATGCCTACGCCCACCTCCTCACGTCGTAACCGGAAGTTTTCCGTCCAGAACTTCGCCAAACGCCCACGGTTCCTGCCAAGCACGGTATTTATCACCATATCAAGACGACGGGACCCCCAGTCTTCGCAAAATTCAGACGTCTGGCACCGGAACGATTGGCAGCCGCCAAACAGACGTTCGCCGAAATGGAGGAAATGGGCCTTTGCCAAAAGGCCTCCAGCCCATGGTCGTCACCCTTAAACATCGTTCTGAAGAAAGACGGCTCCCTCCGTCCGTGCGGGGATTACAGGCGCCTGAACATGCAAACAGAACCGGATCACTACCCCCTCCCAAACATTGCCGACGTGACCTCCTACCTGCACAAAGCGAAGGTTTTCTCTACGCTCGACCTCCTGAAGGGGTATCATCAGGTGCCTATGAACCCAGAAGACATCCCCAAGACACCTTCAATTACTCCTGTTTTGGCCTTCGTAATGCTGGGGCAACGTTTCAACGTCTCATGGATGGCATCTTACGGGAACCTCCCTTTCTGTGTATGTTATGTGGACGACATACTTGTCTTCTCCTCCTCAAAAGAGGAACACCTCTGTCACCTGCGCATCGTGCTCGACCGCCTGCAACAAAACGGCCTTCCCTCCGTTGGGAAGACTTTCCCCTCGAAGACTCCAACACCACTCTCCTCTGTGACGTCAGTACTGGTAGACCGCGACCTTGGATTCCTGCTCCCATGCGCCGACAGGTGTTTAATTTCATTCACGGCCTTTCACATCCCTCGTGCCGTTCTACTGCACAGCTGCTGAAGGCAAAGTTCATTTGGCACGGCATTTCTAAGGATGCTAAGGATTGGGTCCGCGCCTGTACTTCTTGCCAAACTTCCAAAGTACATCGACACACGGATTCAGGAGTGGGCACCTTTCCTCAACCTCAGCGTCGTTTCGCACACATTCACGTCGACGTTGTAGGCCCCCTACCCACATCACAAGGACATCGTTACCTGTTTACCGTCATCGACCGCTCCACTCGTTGGCCGGAAGCCATTCCCATGGAAACTGCAACGTCCGCCTCATGTACATCTGCCTTACTCTCTGGATGGATTTCAAGATTCGGTATCCCTGAGCATATTACTTCTGACAGGGGAACCACTTTCACCTCTCAATTGTGGACGTCACTAGCGAATCTCCTGGGCATCACTCTACATCAGACAACGGTCTACAACCCCGCTGCCAATGGAATGGTTGAACGTTTTCATCGCACCCTCAAAGCAGCTTTGATGTCCCACTGCAAGGATTGCAACTGGTTTACTCAGCTTCCCTGGGTCCTCCTGGGACTAAGGACCACTCCTAAAGACGCTCTCGACGTCTTGGCAGCTGAAATGGTGTATGGCGACCCGTTGGTCGTCCCTGCCGAATTTTTTCCTTCTACAACCTCCTCCGACGATCTCCAGCGCATACGTCACGTCATGGGAAAATTTACTCCGTGCCGCCAGACTTACAAGCTCCCAGCAAAGCATCACATACCACCGGACTTGCACTCTGCAACGCACGTCTTCCTGCGCAAAAACACCAGCAAGCCACCACTAACGCCCCCTTACACGGGCCCTTTCCTTGTGATCTGACGCAGTCCGAAAGCATTCCTTCTAAACATTCGGGGCAAAGAAGACTGGGTCTCCATTGATCATCTAAAACCTGCTTATCTTCTGCCAGATGACCCGCCTACAGCTCGCCTCTCTAGATCAGGGCGCCCTATTTAACATGTACAGTATATCATTTTTAGGGGGGAGCCATGTACCAACCGTGTGTCACACAATTGTACATAATTATTTTGTATATATTATGCTTGTATCTGCGCTCTTCCCTCGCACTAAAAAGAACCTGAATGATCATGTCTCCGGTTTTGCTCTGTAACATTGTCTGTCTCTCGAACAGGTTATGTCCTGTTGTCTTGAGGTTTTGTATATAAAGGAGAGTGTTCCTTAATAAACAACTCAGTTGATTGCATCCTGCCTTTGAGTTCACAACCCTCTCTCGGCCGGTCACACTATTCTCAAACACTGTCCAACACCATCTCCAACATCAGGACTTCAATCTGCTTTATATGCACTAAGTGATAAATTTATAAGAACTGTATATTCTATATTTTGTAATATATTTATATTTTTGTGTAAGCCATCCGTATTATCTATTCTTTTGCCTTTTTTTTTTTTTTACTCTCTCGGATATGGACTCTATTAATCTTAAAACTAGTTAAGTCGTAGACCTAAAAAAAAATCCAAGTTAGAGCATTTTTTTTTTGTAATTTATTACCATTATTAATTTTCTGAGCCTGTAAAACAAAAATCTAACAGGCGCCATGTAGATAAAACCAAATAATCAATTATTTTTCTTTTAATTTGGGTTAGATTACGTATCAAGACAGCCAAGATGTCACTGAAATCTATTAAAATGAAGAAAATTATTGATATAACAGTGACCTTTCATTAAGAAACAACGGTGAAATTCCTTATTGTATTTAAGAAAAGAGAGAAAATTATTTTCACCCGAAACACTCCATGAATACAATTTTGCCCAGTTTTACATAAATCGTATTCATTATTGTGCTTTAGTTTAATTAGGTGCTATTTTCTCTTTCCAGTCATTCCATCAGCTCTTTTCTATTAAAACTTGCGCAAATATCTCGCGGCCATTTTAACATTGCTTCATTAGATTCACTCAAGATCAATTATCTGATTTGTTGAAGTCTTCCCGATGACCTGATTTTGCTAAGGCGCTATGTCTTTAGATCACGTGAAGTGTCTTGTTCTGTTTCTTGTATATGACAATACTTCTAAATGACAATATTATTATAATAATAATAATAATAATAATAATAATAATAATAATAATAATAATAATAATTATTATTATTATTATTATTATTATAAGCAAAGCTGCAACTTTGGCCGGAAAAACAGAATGTGGCAACTGCAAGAGCTCAAATAGGGAAACCAGTCCAGTGAGGAAAGAAAATAAGGAAATATCTATTAACCTATAAAGGCCTATAAGTAATGAATACAAAATAAAAAAATACTTCAAGGTAATTAACAACATTAAAATAGATCAGTCATATACAAACAGTGAAAAGAGATTTGTGCCAACCTTTCACAGAAAAGAATTTACAACAACCTTAGAAAGTAAAACTGTCCATTGAAAACCAACTAAACTGTGAATATGGCTATTTTTCAATAGCATGAATCTTTTATGGTGTATCTATAATCTGTATGAATATTTCTGTAGTGTTCATAGTACACCCATCAACAAATCCGGTGTCGCCTGGCCAGACCTGACTTGGAGAGATCATGCCCCTCTTGCCCTGAAAGGTGACCGACCTTAAACATCCGAGACATCGTTAGGATGGTTCGAATGTGAGGAGGAAGGAAATTACCGATATCACTCAAAGAAATGCGATGATGAATGAAATATATATGAAAACTTTTTTATTCTTTCAAGAAATGTAATCTAATATCATTTCGAAACTAATTCATCAAGAGATTTTGCCATAACTTTTTATTTGAATTTTCCTATCCTATTTCTAAATAAAATTTTCTTGAAAAATATTGGAACCGACTATTCATATTAATATTCATAACACCGAAATATCCTTCGTTTGCATTTTCCTAAGCATCCACCCCTTCTCTCTCTCTCTCTCTCTCTCTCTCTCTCTCTCTCTCTCTCTCTCTCTCTCTCTCCACATACATACACACTGTAGCCTACGTATTATATGTATGGGCTAATAATGTATCGTTTCAAATAGCACCTATTTGGTCACCAATCATTAATAAGTGGCCTTTGTTCAAAATTTCGAAGGTAATGAGGTTTAAGGGTTTAATTGTTGATTTCAGTGTTTTCCTTTGATTTCGATCATGAGCCACGTAGCTCGGTGTGGTTCGGGTCAGCTTTTGTCACGGGCTACTTGGCTCCGGCCCTCTTAGAGAAAATAGTATTATTTGCTATATCAATTATATTAGTTTAAGGTTGGAGATTTAAAATTCATCATCAGTTAACATAATTTATATTGTATCAGAAGTGATTGGTTAAAAATAAAATATGTGAAATGACATGGTATTGGTGCATTATTATAGTGATGTTGTGGTATATAGGATGTAGGGTATAAAATATTAAACTATCAACAAATTGTTTACTCAAATTTTCTGATTCGGCGTCAATAACCCTAGATGTCAGTAGGACAGAAAAATCCTAATCAATCAATCAAATCCATCAAATTATCGGGGCAAGTCGCCTAATTCCAAGCGAACCCTTGCCCTGGTGACGATTGCTCAATGCTCAAAGGTCCGAGTCTAGCTGGCTTCACCCTTCCCAAGGCAAAAGGAAAGATTTCCTTAGCAGTGATTCTTCGTATTGTTGGGATTTTATTTGTCGTTTCATGACCTGATGTCCAACACCTTATAGGTGTTCTCCCGGTAAGCTCTTCAAGAAATCCATTACTCTCGAAATTTGTTCAATCAGTCTTTTGCGTATTTACTTCGTTATTTATAGTTTTGAAATAATTTTAAACAGCTGGAAACCAAACTGTATGAAATATTGTCATCTTAGCATTTTGTTTTTCATTTACTAAAAAACTTCCACCAGAAGGATCTCATCATAACTGTGAGACCTTTAAACCTCAAACATATGGGGATGGGGGTAGAAGAATATAACGAGGTCAGGGTTAAAGATGATGGTGGGGAGGTGGCAGTTGGGTGATCTTAATGTATGGCTTGATAAGGTTTGCATATTAACATTTATGAAGTGATGATGATGATGGTATTGCCCCTACTGATAACCTTTGATATCAATGATTCCAACTCTCAATGAAAACGGGCATATATCGTTCTAACATTGTTTTTAGGTGGTCACTGAACATCTTTGGAACATGGGATCTTCACCCAAACGAAATACAAATCCAACACCAGCTTGCCAAGTAGTTAGCAGTCTTGTGTGATCCTTGGGCACATCCAATTAACATGAAATATTGTTTATATAAGCATTTAGAGTTCTTAAGATCTCATCTAACTTATTCTTGAACTCGAGAGAGAGAGAGAGAGAGAGAGAGAGAGAGAGAGAGAGAGAGAGAGAGAGAGAGAGAGAGAGAGAGAGAGAGAGAGCAGCTGCTAGGATAACGCAAACAAAGGATATATCATTCTGACGTATATTAATTGGAATATTCAGTTCTCACAATATTTAATGATATTGCATATAAAAAATTTAATAAGGAATTCAAATATATCGGTGTGATTATTTTTTACGATAACTATTCCCGGAAACGATTGCATATCTCTTTCCTATATATATATATATATATATATATATATGAATATATATATATATATATATATATAATTAATCCTCACACTTCTTTGATTGATATCGGTAATTTCCCTCCTCACACTCGAACCATCATAACGATGTCTTGGTTGTTTAAACGTTAGGTCACCTTTCAGGGCAAGAATGGCATGATGTTTCCAAGTCGGGTCTGGCGAGGCGACACCGGTTTTGTTGCTGGGTGTATATTGACTTCATATACTGAAATACGTGTATACAAGAAGTAATTCTTCATCTACTCCGCTATTACCATTAAACAAAGTGATAAGGTAGTTAGCAGACAGGTTTTTATCTATATATATATGTATACATATATATATATATATATATATATATATATATATATATATATATATATATATATATATATGTATATATATATATATATATATATATATATATATATATATATATATATATACATACATATATATATATATATATATATATATATATATATATATATATATATGTATATATATGTATATATATATATATATAATTTTTTTAAAGAAATACGTTAAAACCAACAAGTAAATTATTCACACAACTGCAGTCAGACACCCATGCATATTGTTATGCAATTTTTTGTACAATTCTCTCTTTGTAATGAAGTAAAAAGCTTCCATAGAAGGGATTTTCCGGGTATTCTTTGGC
>NC_090725.1:224305173-224307673 GCF_036898095.1 Palaemon carinicauda | reverse complement strand
TTTGATATTATCCTATCTTAATCCTGTAAATCTGCCGGAGGATAATCTCATTAAAGTCTATTTGTGTGGAAGAACATTTAAGGAACATTGATGCATCATACAGTAGCTTTTACAAAACACTTTCTCAAGACTTTTCAGTACTAAAAAACGGAATAGTTCTTTATAATGATTATCAAATTAAGCAGTTAATCTCCAAGAACGGTATAATTCTACATAGGGATTACTAAATTCAGGAATTAATTGTTAACAACCGTATGTTTCTATAAAGCGAATATTAAATTTCACAGTTAATCCTCAAGAATGGTATATTTTTATATACAGACTCTTAAGTTCAGCAGTAAATCATCAAGAACGGTATATATCTATATAGGGACTATTAAATTCAGCAGTTAATCGTTAAAAACGATATATTTGTATATAGGGACTATTAGATTCAGCAGTTAATCGTTAAGAACGGTATATTTCTATATAGGGACTATTAAATTCAGCAGTTAATCATCAAGTAGGTATATTTCTATATAGGAACTATCAAATTTAACAGTTTATCATCAAGAACGGTATATTTCTATATAGGGACTATTAGGTTTAGCAGTAAATCATCAAGAACAGTATGTCTATATAGGGACTATTAAATTTAGCAGTTGATCGTCAAGAACGGTATATCTCTATTAAGGGACTATTAAATTCAGCAGGTAATCGCAAAGAACAGTATATTTCTATATGGGGACTATTAAATTCCCCGGTTAATCGTCAAAATCGGTTTGTTTCTACATAGCGACCATTAAATTCAGCAGTTAATCGTCAAAAACGTTTTATTTCTATATAGCGACCATTAAATTCAGCAGTTAATCGTCAAGAATGGTTTATTTCTATGTAGCGACTATTAAATTCTGCAGTTAATCGTCAAGAACAGTTTTTTTCTACATAACAACCATTAAATTCAGCAGTTAATCGTCAAAAACGGTATATTTCTATATAGAAACCTATATATTGATCAGTTAATCGTCGAAATCGGTATATTTCTATATAGCGACTATTAAACTCAGCAGTTAGTCGTCAAAAACGGTATATTTCTATATAGCGACTATTAAATTCAGCAGTTAATCGTGAAGAACGGTATATTTCTATATAAAAAACATTGAATTCAGCTGTTATTCATCAAGAATGGTTTATTTCTGTATAACGACTAGTAAATTCAGCATTTAATCGTCATGAACAGTTTATTTCTATATAGTGACCATTAACTTCAGCAGTTAATCGTCAAGGACGGTATACTTCTATATAGCGACCAATAAATTCAGCAGTCAATTGTCAAGAACAGTATATTTCTGTACATCGACCAATAAATTCAGCAGTGAATAGTTAAGAAGAGCATATACCTATATAGCGACCATTGAACTCACCAGTCAACCGTCAGGAGGGTATATTTCTATATAGCGAGCATCAAATTCAGCAATTAATCGTGAAGAACGGTATATTTCTAAAAAGCGATCAATATATACTTCTATATAGTGACCATTAAATTTAGCAGTTAATTGTCAAGAATGATATATTTCTATATAGCGACCATTATATTCAGCAATTAATTGTCAGGAACAGTATATTTCTATATAACGATCATTAAATTCAGCAGTTATTCATAAAAAATGGTATATTTCTATATAGCGACCATTAAATTCAGCAGTTAATGTGAAGTAGGGTATATTCCTATATAGCGACCAATAAATTCTCCAGTTAATAGTTAAGAATGGTATATTTCTTTATAGCGACTATTAGATTCAGTAATTGATCGTTAAGAACGGTATATTTCTATATAGCCACCATTAAATTCAGTAGTTAATTGTTAAGAACTAAATTTTTATATAGCCCTTATTAGATTCAGCAGTTAAATTTCAAGAAAGGTATATTTTTTTATAGCAACCACTAAATTCAACAGTTCATCGGTAAGAACAGTATATTTTTATATAATGACTATCAGATTAAGCAGATAATCTTCAAAACCGTTATATTTCTATATAGTGACAATCAAATTCAGCAGTTAATCGTCAATTATGGTATATTTTTATATATTGACCATCAAATTCAGCAGTTAATAATTAAAAACAGTATCTTTCTATAAAGCAACAATTAAATTCAGCAGTTAATCATCATTAACGGTATATTTTTTTAAAGAAACCATCAAATTCCGCAGTTAATTATAAAAAATGGTGTATTCCTATAATGCAACCACCAGATTCAGTAGTTAATCTTAAAAAAACGGTATATTTCTATATAGTGACCATCAAATTCATCAGTTAATCATCAAAAACGGTATATTTCTACAAGGCAACCATTAAATTCAGCAGTTAATCATCAAAAAACGGTATATTTCTATAAAGCAACCATTAAATTCAGCTGTTAATCATCAAAATCAGTATGTTTCTATAAAGCAATCTTCAAATTCAGCAGTTAGTCGTCAATAACGGTGTATTTTTATATGGCAACCAATAAATTAAGCAGT
>NC_090725.1:224290173-224300173 GCF_036898095.1 Palaemon carinicauda | reverse complement strand
ACTGCCGTAGTCTGGGGCCTTCTATTTGATCCATAACTAGGCCCTACTAATCGAGGAGAGGTATTTCATTTTAGCTGAGTGGACCGAGGTAATCATGATAAAGAACCTTAGCCAAAGGAACACCGGTGTGGTAAGGGTTCAAACCTATTTCCCTAAGTATCCCGGAATCCTGAAGATTAGTACTCTTTTCCCTCAGCCACATTATTAACATTGCAGGCTAACTCTAATTGGGAAAGTAAAAAGGCCAAACAAAAGTTAAGAATATACTTTAAAAGATAAATAACAAAATAATAAAGATAACACGAAGAAAAATGACAGAGAAGAAAAGTGATCAGAAATGAAGATGAATGGTGACATTAGTATTAGGCCACCTTTTGATGAACAACTCGGCATCTTATTTTTTTTTTTTTTTTTTTTTTTTTTTGAAAAAGGGAAGATAAAATTAACTAAGAATTCTGTTTAAATTTACCCTCAACAAAGAAAACTTGCCCAAGACAGTGTGCTGATTACCAATGGAACATACGCTGTGCCACTACCGAATGTTAAAGTACCTACGGTTTGTTGGCAATGGAATATTCCAAGTTCAGGTACGTGTGCTGATTAAGTGTAGGCTGATAGTTAGTTCTAAAAGCTTTTATCAAAACTCTCTTTCGTTTTCTATTGTCAAATGAAAATGAAAAAAAAAATACGTTTGCTCGGATTATAAAGTCGGGTATAAAAGGAAATTGTAGTTTTGATTAGTTTCAAATAGATTATTGTTTTCAGTTTTATTTCTCTGTCATAGCATTTATAACGGATTGGTTGCATATATTTTAGTATATCCTATGTACATGAAAACTAAAATCTAAAACACTTTCTTTGACTAAAGAGTACAGAAAAAGATGGTTAACCTTGTGTGACTTTCCAATATCTACTTTGCATATTCCTCGTGAATGCGTCCCTGCCAATGACAGGTAAGTGACGGCAAATTTCCATAGAAAAATCACCTGAAGCTCATATTTTCTTGTTTGTCTCAAGAAAGCAGTCTCCTGTTAGCTTTTAAAAAAAACATATCTAATGAAAGACCAAGACACTATTTTTAGGTAGTCCAACTATACTGTATAAGTTCGGGTATATTTTAGTAATTTCCATGATTAATTTCATTGCATCTCGTCTATCAATTTCTTTCATATCTTTTTTGGATTATGTTCTTAAGAATGTAATAAGGTGGGAATTTAGTTGTTCAGTTTTTATAAAGTTTAATGTATCCAAGGCATTAAAATATTGTTTTCAACATCCAATTCTAGATTTCTTCATGGTGATATAATTCAAGCTTTTACCTCGATCAGAATATTGGGTGTTCAGATTACTTGAACCGTCTTCGTAGAAAACTCGTATTCTCGTCCTTTTCAGCATTATCTTGTGTTAGATAATGCTTTTGTTTATGGGATGTGCCCCATTTAATTTGCCTTTTCTATAGTAATAAATCAAATGAATATCACTGTAATTACTTCAACATATTTTTTCGCATCTTGGCCCCGTCATCTACTTCTAATAACTTATGTAAACTACCGTTAAGATTATTGGGAATGAAGCATAGTGTTGCTTAACCAACTAAGTGGCATTGCAACCTCCATGAAAATACTTCCCTCTTCCATTTCATTAAAATTCTGTTCCTGTTTCCATTTTCCAGAACTGAAGATATTCCACCTTTCGAGTAGACCATCGATCTTAAGGTAATAAGATGAATCTTTCTATCATCCTCTGGTTGTCAAGAATGAAAACCAGCTTCCAAATATCACTAATGCTTTTACAGTTATTTACCTTGGGAAAGAGGAGGAAGGGAGAGAGGATGAATGTATATTGGTGGTGGACGAGTTCCTTAGGAAGTATATTGAGTGCGTACTATAGGGGAGAAGTCTTCACAAGTTGAGCCAAAGGAGAATTCTCTCTCTCTCTCTCTCTCTCCTCTCTCTCTCTCTCTCTCTTTCTCTCTCTCTCTCTCTCTCTCTCTCTCTCTCTCTCTCTCTCTCCTCTCTCTCTCTCTCTCTCTCTTTAACGTTGAATGCCCTATTCACAATATTCTACGATCATTTTAAAGATTTGGGGCAAATAACCTTTGCCATCGCATTTGCACCAGTAAATATTGAAAAATATCCAGCCAAAAAACAAAAAAAAAAAAAACCTACTAAAACTGCCCCAAAAACAATATTTTAGTTGTAACATATAATGGCCGTCTTTTTATCTTCCTACTAAGAGCTGCTTTTATTAAAGGGGTTGTCTCCAATGCATACCGTGCAGTCAGTGAGTGAAATAAACCATAAATATCACTCGGTTAATATAACCGTTGGAAATAGCCTATTTGAAAACATTTTTGCATTGGAAAAAAAAAAAACATTTTTTTTTTCGAGAAAAGGTCACCAATGCTTACATAATTTGAGGCTGTTTATTACTCACCTGATTCTACACAAAATTAGAGGTAATTATTCAGTTATATAATATACTTCTGAATTACAATAAGAAGAAATTACTATAGTCAACATATATATATATATATATATATATATATATATATATATATTAATATATATATATATATATATATACATATGTATGTATATATATATATACATGTTTATATATAGATATATGCATATATAAATGTATATATATATATATATATATAAAACATACATATATATATATATATTATATATATATATATATATATATATATATGTTTATATATATAAATATATATATATATATATATATATATATATATATAATATATATATATATATATATATATATGTATTTATATATATATAAATATATATATATACGTTACATATATTATATATATATATATATATATATATATATATATATATATATATATATATATATATGGCCGGTATCTAGTATATTATTCTATCCCTGGACTCTCCCAATCATGAACGACCGTTAAATCCATTCATGGCTGGTGGGTATGAGGCCTTTTTTAGGTCTGTCTTCCTTATAATATGTTCTTAAGCTATAGAAATTCCACAGCCGAAGGTTAGTGTACCCTCTAGAACTCTGTGAACAGATTTTGTACACTTCTTCATTTTCAAGATAATTATTGGAAGAGAGTTAACACTTAGCTGTGTATGGAGTAGGTCATATTCTACTGATTTTAAATTATTTTTCTAAGGGTACAATTAATTTCTAACCAAGGTTGTAGCTTTGCTTATAATAATAATAATAATAATAATAATAATAATAATAATAATAATACTAATAATAATAATAATAATAATAATAATACTAATAATAATAATAATAATAATAATAATTTTCATAACATCGGCATTTAAAAATATTGTCATTAATAAATTAGTTCTTGGCACTTCACATACAAAAAAAAAAAAAAAAAAAAAAAAAAACTTTACGCGATCTAAAGACATGTCGCCTGAGCAAATTGGAATACAAAAAGAAACTCATCGGGAAAATTTCAACAAATCAGGTAATTAATATTGAGTGAATCTAATGAAAGCAATGTTAAAATGATCGCGAGATATTTTTGCCAGTTTCAACAGAAAAGAGCTGGTCGAATTACTGGAAAGAGAAAGTAGCACCTAATTAAAGTAAAGTACAATAATAAATGCTATATGTGTAAAAATAGGCAAAATTGTATTCATGGAGTGTTTCGGGTGAAAACGGGTGAAAATGATTATCTCTCTCTTCTGAAATGCAATAAGGAATTTCACTGTAGTTTCTTAATGAAAGGTCACTGTTAAATCAATCATTTTCTTCATTCCACTAGATTTCAGTGACATAAAGGGTGTCTTGATACATAATCTAATCCAACTTGATAGAAAGTGAATGGATTATTTAGTTTTATTTACGTGGTGCCCCTGAGATTTTGTTATACAGGGTCAGAAAATTAATCTTGGTAGTCAACTGTAAAACATGATTTAACTTAGAGTTGTTTTAGATCTACGACGTTACTAGTTTTAAAATTATTAGTGACCTTACCCTAGGGAGTATAGAAAAAAAGTCAAAAGATTAAATAATACGGATGGCTTACACAAATGTAAATCTATTGAAAAAAAAATAGAATATATAATTCTTATGAATTTATCACTTGGTGCATATAAAGTAGAATAAATTCCTAATTTTGTAGAGGGGGTTGGACAGTGTTTGAAAATAGAGTTAGCTGAGGAAGTGAAACCTACACCCTCTTAAAGAGAACTTCCTATTCACTTTTATCTTCTGTCAGGCTGTATTAATTTCCTCTTGACAGATTACATAATCATATAATTTACATCTCGATTCACATTCGCCTTTCCTAAATTGTGAGAAATCAAAAAGTACCGTTTTCTGTTAGGCAAATATGAAAGGCGCTTACGTGCTGCTACAAACAGAGGACGGGTCGTTACTATACAGTTGGTTTCTATCAAATGATTTAGCAACACTTCATTCCATAATATTAAGTTTAATTAAAGTTTAGGCTACTGAGTAGTTAGCCCGAGTGAGTATACAGAGTTCTCACACTTCATTTCTTTAAAGCAATTATATCACAAAACTGCAGTAGGCTTCAGTTACTTAAGAACAGTCCAATCATAAACAAAGAGTTAACAGATATGTCTTAAAGAACAGAGATATCAGACCCTAAGGAAATCTTAACTTTCATGTGCATTGTGAAAGATGGTCGGAGTTGAACCTCCAGAGAGATATGCCCTCTTATATCCAAAATTAACCTTTATATACCCAACCTCAGGTACGCATAACAGAAGTGTCATATGGTACATCACCAAATCTTGCACCCAAATTGCTCGTAAGGATCTTCGTAATAAAAGAACTTTACGTTTACATGAATTTCTTAGATGTTATTAGAATTATACCTACTAATTTACTCAAAAATCTTTCATTATTAGTAAGACCTATCTTAATTTTTGAATTGCGTCTTTTTTAGACAAGATCACTTCGCTATAAATCCTTGGATACTTCACCTTCTGGGCTCTTCGAGATTTCTTTCATTTCATTAGATTTTTCACTTACCATTATAAAAATACTTCGTATTATATTTCGATTTGTCGTAGTAGATTAATTGAAAATTACGCTTCATCTAAGTAGCTGATATATATGATCATATGAACCTGAGCAATTACATAAAAAATAACTTATAATGAATAATATAAATACTATTACTGCTAGTCATATCCCTGTAGGCTAATTATTTTAAGCTCTTAAGACATGTACTTCCTAATTCTAATATCAAAAGATTATCTTTAATAGCATCCCACATCAAAGTTCATAGACAACAAAATAAAGGACAACGATAAAGAATGTAAGAGAGGGGAATCTAATCAGAGTATTCTTAAATGAGGGCAAGTGGAATGGTATAGGAATCTGGGAAAGAATAATAGCTGACAACAGGGAGAGAGAAACAATTACAATCCGATTGCCGGAAGGAACTGATGATTTTCAGAAAGAAATTTCAAGTTGTGCTGGATTGGTGGAAATTGCGTAGTGAACAAGAGAAAGAAAAGTTTGTTTTATTCTAAAAAAGAAAAAAAAAATATTTCCCATATTCTTATTTCCCTTTACTTTAACTCTCTTTCCTCTATTTTCCTCTATCTCCCTTTCCTTTTTTTTGTAACCTCTACTTTATAGTGCAAATGTTGGGTGTTCCATCATTTACACAATTGCGCTTGGGGCCCCCGTCCACTATGCCACGGATCTAAATCCATATTATTTGTAGGATTATGTTTCATGGGTAGAATTATATCAATTATAAATTACTTCCTCATACAAGCTTTGTGTGTGTATGTGTGTATGTGTGCAATACGTTCGTAAAATGCGGCTCTTCTAATCAATGAAGTTGAGCATTGTCGAGATTAATTACTACCTGGAAGAAAACATGATCATACTACCATACTTTACCTTGGTTATGAGACTAGTTACTTTTTAATAAATTCCATATTCATTAATTTACAACAGACCTTTGGCGTTGTGCCTGAACTGCTGAGCGTCTTCTGTGTGGAATAAGATGCTATTCGAGACTAGTAGATTCCAATATACCTACCTAAGATAGAGTTTCAACTTTTTAAAATTAGATAAAGAAGAGCATTAGAGATTTTCTTTACAAGAACTGGCATGTAGCCTACTATCTTACGAGAAGGATGAAAAGGGACTTCCCATTCATCTTCCTGTTCTCTTTGTATAATGAGATTAAGTTTTTATTTTGACGGGGGAGGGAAGGGGGAGCAACGATGAATGAGTAAACAGAGTCGGGATTTTTTTAGATTGTCTGAGGTTCCTTGATTTTTCAAATCAGAGGTGAAGGAAGGTTGATTTGTCGAGACTTTTCATCCGAAGAGAGAGCTAACGATTTTATTTCGTTGTCGTTACAGTCTTTTTTTTTTAAGTCAAGGGAATGAAAGAGCAAATTTAGTGTAACAGAAAAAACAGATTTGTTCATTTCATGAGAACTTTTTGTTGTCCTGTTTAAACAATTATAGTTCACTTCTGTTTTATCTTTATTTTCTTTTACAATTTGATTCAGTCATTTTGCTTGCTGGATACCATTTTGTAAATCGTGCAAAAGTATTTTTGGAAATGCGAGTGAAGCCATTATTCTAGAAAAAAGAAATTCCCTTTGATTTATCTGACAGATGAGGATTGTGGAAGCCTATTGGAAACGACTCTGCTTGGCTATCTACTGGACTGGGGCTCGAGTCCCTCCCATGCTCGATGGTTTCTTGTACTGTCTGTAACCTCACCAAAGGGAATTTTAATTTCTTAGGGCAAATGTCATTACTTGTATTCCCAAAAAATACTTTAGCATTAATTACAAAAGGGTATAAGGGTAAGGGAGATGTGCATGAGTGTTGTAATTCAAGAGGTATTAGTTTGTTGAGTGTAGTTGGAAAAGTGTATGGTAGAGTAATGATTAATAGGATTAAGGATAAAACAGAGAATGCAATCTTGGATGTACAGGGTGGTTTTAGAAGAGGTAGGGGTTGTATGAATCAGATTTTTACAGTTAGGCAGATATGTGAGAAATATTTAGCAAAAGGTAAGGAGGTGTATGTTGCGTTTATGGATCTGGAGAAAGCATATGATAGAGTTGATAGGGAAGCAATGTGGAATGTGATGAGGTTATATGGAGTTGGTGGAAGGCTGTTGCAAGCAGTGAAAAGTTTCTACAAAGGTAGTAAAGCATGTGTTAGACTAGGTAATGAAGTGAGCGATTGGTTTCCGGTGAGAGTGGGGCTGAGACAGGGATGTGTGATGTCGCCGTGGTTGTTTAACTTGTATGTTGATGGAGTGGTGAGAGAGGTGAATGCTCGAGTGCTTGGACGAGGTTTAAAACTGGTAGGCGAGAATGACCATGAATGGGAGGTAAATCAGTTGTTGTTTGCGGATGTTACTGTACTGGTAGCAGACACAGAAGAGAAGCTTGACCGACTAGTGACAGAATTTGGAAGGGTGTGTGAGAGAATGAAGTTGAGAGTTAATGTGGGTAAGAGTAAGGTTATGAGATGTACGAGAAGGGAAGGTGGTGCAAGGTTGAATGTCATGTTGAATGCAGAGTTACTTGAGGAGGTGGATCAGTTTAAGTACTTGGGGTCTGTTGTTGCAGCAAATGGTGGAGTGGAAGCAGATGTACGTCAGAGAGTGAATGAAGGTTGCAAAGTGTTGGGGCAGTTAAAGGAGTAGTAAAAAATAGAGGGTTGGGCATGAATGTAAAGAGAGTTCTATATGAGAAAGTGATTGTACCAACTGTGATGTATGGATCGGAGTTGTGGGGAATGAAAGTGATGGAGAGACAGAAATTGAATGTGTTTGAGATGAAGTGTCTAAGGAGTATGGCTGGTGTATCTCGAGTAGATAGGGTTAGGAACGAAGTGGTGAGGGTGAGAACATGTGTAAGAAATGAGTTAGCGGCTAGAGTGGATATGAATGTGTTGAGGTGGTTTGGCCATGTTGAGAGAATGGAATATGGCTGTCTGCTAAAGAAGGTGATGAATGCAAGAGTTGATGGGAGAAGTACAAGAGGAAGGCCAAGGTTTGGGTGGATGGATGGTGTGAAGAAAGCTCTGGGTGATAGGAGGATAGATGTGAGAGAGGCAAGAGAGCGTGCTAGAAATAGGAATGAATGGCGAGCGATTGTGACGCAGTTCCGGTAGGCCCTGCTGCTTCCTCCGGTGCCTTAAATGACCGCGGAGGTAGCAGCAGTAGGGGATTCAGCATTATGAAGCTTCATCTGTGGTGGATAATGTGGGAGGTTGGGCTGTGGCACCCAAGCAGTACCAGCTGAACTCGGCTGAGTCCCTGGTTAGGCTGGAGGAACGTAGAGAGAAGAGGTCCCCTTTTTGTTTTGTCTTCATTGTTGATGTCGGCTACCCCCAAAAATTGGGGGAAGTGCCTTTGGTATATGTATGTACAAAATGGTATCCAGCAAGCAAAATGACTGAATCAAGTAGTAGAAAAAGTAAAGGGAAAACATCAATGAACTATAATTGGTTGAGCAAGACAAGAAAAAAGTACTCATGGAACTAATCAGCAGACATTGCTTGGCCCTCCTTGGTCCTAACGTGGATGGTGAGGGGCCTGGGGCACTGATCATATAGATTATGTGGTTATCTCTAGGGAATTGTCTTGCTAGGGTATTGTCACCGTCCCTTGCCACTGCCGTTCGTGAGTGACCTTTAAACCTTTAGAACGTATTCATGTGAATTAGCTACGCAATAAAACGAGTAGCTTTAAGGAAATAGAACAGATAGTCTTTTGCAGAAAATAAAACTTCCATGAGTTTAAAGTATACTAGGAAAGAATCTTTGAGGAGAAATGAAAAGTGACTGACTTCCTGTAGCTTTAATATTTAATACTCTGTCATTCAGGATTTGTTGGAAGGATCAATGCTTTACTTCTATTAAGTAAACTGTCATCTGTTTCCTAAGATTTTAAAGCGATAGGAAAATAAAACTATCGCCAGTTTAATGATTACTAAAGAAGACACTACCGTTACTAACTATTGTGGGTTTTCCCATTGTTTTTTAACATGTTTAAGTCTTAGTAATCGCTTGAGTTTCCCCATTTACAGCAATGACAAAGACATTAATATTTTCATGATAGAATCAATACTGAAATAAATCAATATTTGAACAGTAAAACCACCTTTACCACTTACTATGAGATTCAGGGCCTCTGTAACACGGTTTTGCCGCAATATTTTTTTATCTATGAATCTTATAGATATAACGCTTCTTCAGAATGCACATTATATCGACACATAAATTTTGACTATATTCTGCAATACGTAGGTTGAATAAATTTGGTACTTATAATGTAAAAGTGACGTTTTTTGAAGACGGGCCAACTTACTCAGAGAAAAGGTTTCGAACGCACTCGTTACGTAACTTATGACGGCATTTCTTCCCTCTTTCTCGATCGATGATTGGCTATACGTAACGAAGGCTATACCTCTGCCAACTATGACACAAAAGTTGAAATAAAAGCAAAGCAGTACACCTTCATGAACTCCGAAACCTCTCCACTGATAATTGTCATAATGAACAAACTAACAAAATATGTTAATAAATACAAAAACACTTCGATTATTAGTCTAACTCCCAAATAAGTTTCCTAAGAAATTACAGTCTACTTTATAGGTCACAATCAGATTGACAAGGTGTTGGGAATAGTTGGTAATTTTCAAAAACGTAGTAGACAAGCTTGATTTGATAACTGCTATATCCTATGTCAAGCAATTTTTATTTGTTGTCTATCTACCTACATATTTACTGTAAAAAAAAAAAAAAAAAAAAAAAAAAAAAAAAAAAAAAAAAAAAAAAAAAAAAAAAAAAAAAAAAAAAAACAGACGGTACCGTATTTTGGCTTTAAACCTTCACCAATAATTATCGTCAGAATGATGACTTCATGAGGCTCCACCCACTTTGGCCTGGTTATAATTCAAGATAACACTGAAGGCTATCATGGGCATTGTTGGATCAGAAAATTTAAATTC
>NC_090725.1:224282673-224285173 GCF_036898095.1 Palaemon carinicauda | reverse complement strand
CTGGCACTAAGCTAACAAATAAATTTTTTTAGTGGTCTTCAAAAGGACAGAAGTGCTGTTTGCCGCATTATTTTTTTTTTTTTTACTTCGAAAGTATTTTCCTTTACCAATCCCATACCTATCAATTCGCTTTATTCTAGGTACCTGTCCCATTTATGATAAGTTTATGTAGATTTAGAGTGCTTTTGCACTAGCGTAATTAGAGTTGTTTACGGTTGCCTAACGTGAAAAAGATGCATTCAACAGTATTTACGAGGTTATACTCTTGTCATTAGCTTTCTTATTCACATACACATTTTCATCTATAATAGATTTTTTTCTGCATATGCAGCAATCTGATTCAATGTTCCTCTTTAATTTATATATATGTATATATACATAAAAACATATATATATATATAAATGAATAGCGAGCGATTGTGACGCAGTTCCGGTAGGCCCTGCTGCTTCCTCTGGTGCCTTAGATGACCGCGGAGGTAGCAGCAGTAGGGGACTCAGCAGTATGAAGCTTCATCTGTGGTGGAAATGTGGGAGGTTGGGCTGTGGCACCCTAGCAGTACCAGCTGAACTCGGCTGAGTCCCTGGTTAGGCTGGAGGAACATAGAGAGTAGAGGTCCCCTTTTTTGTTTTGTTCTTGTTGATGTCGGCTACCCCCCAAATTGGGGGAAGTGCCTTTGGTATATGGATATGGGATATATATATATATATATATATATATATATATATATATATATATATATATATATGTATATATATATATATATATATATATATATATATATATATGTGTGTGTGTGTGTGTGTGTGTGTGTATTGTATATACATATATGTGTGTATGTATGTATGCATTCGTATATATATATATATATATATATATATATATATATATATATATATATATATATATATATATACAGTAAATATATATATATATATATATATATATATATATATATATATATATATATATATATATATTGTACCAACCGTGTGTCACACAATTGTACATAATTCCTTTTGTATATATTATGCTTGTATCTTCGTTCTTCCCTCTCACTAAAACGAATGTGAAAATTCATGTCTGCTGTTTTCCTCAGTAACATTGTCATTTCCTCGAACATGTATTTTCCTGTTGCCTTGAGGTTTTGTATATAAAGGAGAGTGTTCTTTAATATAGTACTCAGTTGATTGCATCCTGCCTTTGAGTTCACAACCTTCTCCCTCCTTCGTCACATTGGTGACCCCGGAAGTCGACTCGCTCCCACCGCCTTCCACCCCCACCCCCTCGCCCCTCCATCGTTGGTACTATGGCGGACTCTACGGCAGTTGGTGCTGCGGCCGCTCCATTCAAACTTTCATCGTTTGCCAGCGGATAGGCGTTTGCTTTGTTTCAGCGCGCAGAAGTCCAGTTTCGCATCAGGGGCGTGACTCGCTCAACCACCAAAGCAGATTATGTTCTCGCGGCGATACCCGAGGACACCTACCCAGAAATATCCAACTGGCTCTGTGAACAGGGAGACACCCCAATAGCGTATGACGCCCACAAAACATACCTTCTGCAGCAGTACTCGCCGTCGCCAGCCGCCCGTATAGCAAAGCTTTTTCAGCTCTCGCAACAACCGTTGGGGGAACAGCCCTTGCCCTCAGGGAAATGACCAGTATCGCTCGCCTTCAACCTGCCGCAGACGGCTCTCCTCGTGAGGTGAACCTACTCCGTGCCCTTTGGATACGCCGTTTACCCGGACCTATACGCGCTGCCATATCCGATGCCGATAGTTTACCCATAAAGGACTTAATGACCAAAGCCGACGCCCCTATGGACAGCCACTTCATGACCTTCAAAACCTCCATCAACGCCTCCACTCGTGACGAAGAAGACACCTATTCAACTTCAACCGAAGCTGACGTGAATGCTGTAGGACATACACACCTATGAATGCCGTAGGACATACACGCCTATGAACGCTGTAGGCCTATTAATGCCATAGGACACGCCTATGAATGCTGTAGGACACACACCTATGAATGCTGTAGGCCTATGAATGCCGTAGGACACACACGCCTATGAATGTCGTAGGACACACTCGCCTATGAATGCTGTAGGACACGCCTATGAATGCCGTAGGGCACACACGCCTATGAATGCCGTAGGACACACTCGCCTACCCCGTGACGAGCCGGAGCGGCAACACAGCCACCCATCATCCGCTACTCGCTCGCACCACAACCATCGACTTCTACAGCCACTCACTGCCGCTAATCGGCGCAGTTTTTACTACTACCTCTCCAGATTCAGGGCACCTATTTAACATGTTCAGTATGTCATTTTTAGAGGGGGAGCCATGTACCAACCGTGTGTCACACAATTGTACATAATTCCTTTTGTATATATAATGCTTGTATCTTCGCTCTTCCCTCGCACTAAAACGAACATGAAAATTCATGTCTGCTGTTTTCCTCTGTAACATTGTCATTTCCTCGAACATGTATTTTCCTGTTG
>NC_090725.1:224265173-224277673 GCF_036898095.1 Palaemon carinicauda | reverse complement strand
TGAGTTGAATGGTCGCTATATAAAAATATACCATTCTTGATGATTAACTGATGAATTCAATGGTCGGTATATAGAATTATACCGTTTTTGATGATTAACTGCTGGATTTAGTGGTCACTATATAGAAATGTTCAGTTTTTTACTATCAACTGCTGAATTTAATGGTCGCCATATAGAAAGACACCGTTCTTGACAATTAACTGCTGAATTTAATGGTCGCTGTATAGAAATATACCGTTCTTCATGATTAACTACTGAATTGAATGGTCGCTATATAGAGATATACAATTCTTGTTGATTAACTACTTAATTGAATGGTCGCTATATAGAAATATACCATTCTCGATGATTAACTGCTAAACTTAATGGTCGCTATATAGAAATATACCGTTTTTGATGATTAACTGCTGGATTTAGTGGTCACTATATAGAAATGTTCTGTTTTTGACGATTAACTGCTGAATTTAATGGTCGCTATATAGAAATATACCAATCTTAATGATTAACTGCTTAATTTATTGGTCTCTATATAAAATATATCGTTCTTGACGATTAACTGAGGAATTTAATGGTCGTTATATAGTAATATACCGTTCTTGACAATAAACTAGTGAATTTGATGGTCGCTATCATTAAATATACTGTTTTTATTGATTAACTGCTGAATTTAATGGTAACTATATAGAAATACACCCTGCTTGATGATTAACTGGTGAATTTAATGGTCGCTGTATAGAAATACTGTATACCGTTCTTGATGATTAACTGATGAATTTGATGGTCTGTTTATAGAAATACACCTTTCTTGATGATTAACTGCTAAATTTAATGGTTGGTATATAAAAGTATACTATCCTTGACGAATAACTGCTGGAGTTAATGGTCGCTAAAGAGAAATATACAGTTCTCGACGATTAACTGGTTAATTTAACGCTCGCTATTTAGAAATATACCTTTTTTGATGATTAACTACTGAATCTATTTGTCGCATTATATAAATATACCGTTCTTATCGATTAACTGCTGAATTTAATGCTAGATATAGAATATACCGTTCGTGATGATTAACCCCCCGCATTTAATGGTCGCTATAGATATATACCATTCTTGACGATTAACTGCTGAATTTAAAGGTCGCTATATAGAAATATGGCATTTTTGATAAATAACTGCTGAATTTAATGGTCACTATATAGAAATATACTGTACTTAAAGAATAACTGTTGAATTGATTGGTTGCTATGTACATATATACCGTTCTTGATGATTAACTGCTAAATTTGTTGGTCGTTATATAGAAATATACCATTCTTGACAATTAATTGCTAAATTAAATCGTCGCTATACAAGAATATACCGTTTTTGACGTTTAACTGCTGAATTTAATGGTCACTATACAGAAATATACCGTTTTTTATGATTAAAAACTGAATTTAATGGTCGCTTTATAGAAATATACCATTTTCGATGTTTAACATCTGAATTTAGTGGTCGTTACATAGAAATATATCGTTTTTGATAATTAACTGCTGAATTTAGTGGTTGCTATATAAAAAAGTTCTGTTTTTGATGATTAACTGCAAAATCTAATAGTCGCTATATAGAAATACACTGTTCTTGACAATCAACTGCTGAATCTAATGGTCACTATATAGAAATGTACAGTTCTTGACGATTAACTAGTGAATTTGATAGTCGCTATAAAGAAATATACTGTTCTTATTGCTTAACTGCAAAATTTAATGGTCACCATATAGATATACACCGTTCTTGACGATTAACTGTTAAATTTAATGGTCACTGTGTAGAAATATACCATTCTTGACCATTAACTACTGAATTCAATGGTTGCTATATAGAAATATACCTTTCTTGACGATTAACTGCTAAATTTAATGGTTGCTATATAGAAATATACCATTCTTGACCATTAACTACTAAATTCAATGGTTGCTATATAGAAATATACCTTTCTTGACGATTAACTGCTAAATTTAATGGTTGCTATGTAGAAATTTACTGTCCTTGACGATTAACTGCTTAATTTAATGGTCGCTATACAGAAATAACTGTTCTTGACGATTAGCTACAAAATTTAGTGGTCGCTATATAGAAATAAACCGTTCTTGATGATTAACTGTTGAATTTAATAGTCGCTATATAGAAATATACCGTTCTTGACAATTAACTGATGAATTTGATGGTTGCTATAAAGAAATATATTGTTCTTATTGATTAACTGCTGAATTTAATGGTCGCTATATAGAAATATACTGTTCTTGGCGATTAACTGGTGGATTTGATGGTCGCTATATAGAAATACCCGTTCTTGACAATTATTTACCGAATTTAATGGTGTCTATATAGAAATATATCGTTCTAGAGTCTAGACGATTAACTGCTGAACGTAATGTTCACTATATAGAAATATACCGTTCTTGACGATTAACTGGTGAATTTGATGGTCGATATATAGAAGTATATTGTTCTGATTTGTTGGAATCTTCCCGATGTCTTGATTTAGCATTCCCGTTGGTTTAGGCATAATGCCTTTAGATCACGTGACGTATGTTATTCTGTTTTTGTATGAAGGGCCAAGAGCTAATTTATTCATGACAGTACTTCTTAATGCCTCTGATATTATTATTATTATTATTATTATTATTATTATTATTATTATAAGCAAAGCTACAACCTTGGTTGGAAATGCAGAATGCGACAACTGCAAGGGCTCAAACAGGGAAAAGGAAACAGTGAAGGAAGAAAATAAGGAAATATCTATCAACCCATACAAGCTTATTAGTAATGAATATAAAAAAAATATTTTTTACGGTAATTAACAACGTTGAAATAGATCAGAGATCAGTCGCATATAAAGAGTGAAATTATATTTGTGCCAACCTTTTCACAGAAAAGAATTTACAACAATCTTTAAAAGTAAAACTATTGTTATTTTCAATTGCATGATTTTTTTTTTAAGCTGTATCTTTAATCTGTATGTATGACCCATTTTTTTATAGTTTTCCTTGTACATCGATTTCATATATTTAAATACCTAAAGTATATACAAGAAGTAATTTTTCTTCTACTCCTCTATTATCATGTAACAAAGTGACAAGGTACTTAGTAGACAGGTTCTTTATAAAGAAATTATAAAAAAGTTATATTATAACCAACAAGTATGTTATTCACACAACTGCAGTCAGACAACCATGTATATTGTTATGCAATTCTCTCTTTGTAATGAAGTAGAAAGCTTCCATAGAAGGCACTTCCCAGATATTCTTTGGCCTAATGCATCCCGTCAGGTCGTAAAGTGGTCAGGAACGCCCAAGACGTTGAGAGAGGTTTGGGGAATATGGGGTGGGGGCGGACGGCTGATCGTAAACAAGCAATTTTCCTCTATCCTTTCCAGCTGAGGGAATTTATAACTCCAAGACAAGAAAGGTATGTTAGCAAGGCATTTTCCTCTTTTTTGGAGTATCTTGAGTGGATCAGGAGAAAGGTATTTGTTTTGTTTACTAATATTCGGGAAACCAAACGTAATCTACTTCCTATGAATCTCATTCTTTGTCTGTAATTGATTTAGACGAAATTGAATTGAATCGTAGCTTTGCAATAGCGATTTATTGAACAAATAAAAGTACCTTATTCAAATATAGCAAGTTCTTGACCATCAATCTAAAAGTTATCAGACATTCCCTGTTTCTCTTCTCCGAGAAAGTTTTCCTTTTTACGCGATATTTGATGAACATTTATTATTAAATTTTCCTCGCATTACGCAAGTGCAGTGTATGGATGCTATTAGGATGAAATGTCGGTTATAATTATGGCCTTCGTGGGATATCATTACAAACATATTTTTCTAGAAATACTATTACGTATGAAAATAGGACTCATGATAGTGAAAATCCCTTGATCAGGAATAGTCTTGGAGTTTTTTTTTGTTTTTTTTGCGCTTGAATATATACTCGGTAATCAGCCGCTTAAGATTAGTGTCAACTAATAATAAAGCTTAGCTGTACGTACAGCTATGACGATGTCTTTAATACACATGACTTCGTTCTATCCGACAGATGACTAATCTTGGTCTGATTATTCGAATGGATGAACATATCCAGATAAGCACACATGCTTAACTCATTGACAGATAATCGTAGGTAAGCTACCAAACATTTCCTGAAATTCACCGAAAACCAGGTACATTTCATTATTTACAAAGATTAGATATAGTTATTGTTTTTATAATATTACGCTACAAGACTTATTTACAATTCGGTTTTAAAAGATGCCTGGGCCCCTTTCTCCTAAATGCATTACATTTTACATTATTTTTAAATAAGGGCTAAAGGTGATGAATATGGAAATCACTTTCCATTTTCCATTTTTCGATTTCTTTCTGCGGTTGCTATAAGGTCAGTTTTGGATTCCTTATAAAAACACCTTACAACTATACAATAACTTCCAGTTATTCAGAATATCAAGAAACTCATACAGGAATGGGATTTTATTTTAATATAGATGTAAGTAGTTCCCTAAGTACAATATTGACACACGAGGCTAATTTAAACTTGGTTAAAGTAGTTTTGATGATACATTACAAGTTAACATTAATCCTTTTGTTAAATTAATACAAACGTATCTTGTCAAATATTGTACAGAGATATATTCTAAAAACTTTATTGGTTTCAGTCCTAAAGAGTGACATTTTATTGGCTAACGAATGAATATTGCATTGTTTGCAAATATATATTTTTTTTTATTATTCTAAATGAAAAATAAAGTTCATGCTAATGATTTCATTCTGCCTTATCTTGAGTATTATTCTTCTGTTTGTTAATCAGCTGCCGATTTTCATCTCAATTTGTTGGACAAAAATTTACGATCTACTAAATTTTTTATTCCCGATCTGGATATAAATCCCTGGCACCGTCGTTCAATTAATTCTTTATACACGTTACATAATATTCTCTATAAGTTTTATTCCGGTTGTGACAGATTGCGAAACAAGCTTCCTTATTAGGCAGTTGAATTGGTGGAACTTCGGAAGTTCAAAATTGCAGTGAATGTTTTTACGTTGAACAGTTTGACATGATTCTCTCGTTTTTGTCTACATATGACAGATCAATTTTAATTGTTTAATAATCTTAAGGTATATTATATTTTTTATTCATTCATTTTCGCATACTTTTAATTATTGTATATTTCCAACCCTCTCTATGCTTGTACAGTAGAATCCTGCTTTTCCAACTATGGTTGTAGCTTAGCTAGTAATATCTATCCATCTATCCATTTATGCATATACAGATATATATGAATATATATATATATATATATACATATATATATATATACTTATATATATATATATATATATATATATATATATATATATATATATATATATATATATATATATATATGTATATATATTCATACACACGCACATATATATATATATATATATATATATATATATATATATATATATATATATATAAATATATATATATATATATATATATATATATATATATATATATATATATATATATATATATTAATACACATATATATATATATATATATATATATACATATATATATATATATATACATATATATATATATATATTGTTACGGGCCACTGGTTCAAGTCCGGCCTTGCTTAAGGGACTCAAGGGCCGTAACAAAACAAATAATAATGGTAGGTCGCCAGTCAGCAATGATACAAGGAATACTGACAAAATTATATATTTACAATAACACTTAAATAAGAATTAATAAAAGAAAGGGGAGCACAACAGTTAACTATTTTAATTTATGCCACGAGGAGCTTCAGATGGAGTTTGGTTGGCCGTGGATGAAACGACAGCACAGCAAACAACGTTCCCTGGAAAGGGAAATAAATTGAATTATTAACAGCACACTTACTTCTACCGGCTGGGAACACGATGAAGTCGTGTGGTTAAAACCTTTAAGCAAATTAAATGAAAATGCAAAGCTTAGGGATTTAAACGATACACATGGGAATTAACACTGTCACAGGGTGAATTAATTAAAACTAGGACTAAACTGCACACGTGGTCTGGGTATAGGGGAATAGGATACAAGGTTCAGTGGGTAGGATTTTCTTTAGAGGATAAGGAAAAATGGGGTGTGATAATGAAGGGATGGCAGGTTGGGTAAGGATATTGAGAATCTCAAAATCAGACACCTTACCTTTAGTAAAAATGACTCTGGTTTCTTTCCCTTGTGGAAAGATGTAGACAGAGGTCCTGCCTCCCTGATGTCTTGAGGGTGAAGAGAGATGATGTTTCCCTCAAGGAGGTTGAGTGAAGAAGGAGCAGATGTTCTCCTTATGGATGCTGACTTACGAAGGGCGATCCCCAGTTTTCCCTGGGTAGATCAACCCCACTTGACCCCCAATTGGGGGGTAGGGGGGATTGGCCTGACCGCTGTCCTATTGGTCAGGCTTGATCTCGTGTCCCCACATCCTTCACAGCTCGCTTCCCTCGTCCTGGGACCTCGATGTTCTCACGTGACTTGTAGAAGGTAGCTGAAATTGAGATCTCAGGGGGAGTAGACTGGTATAGGATGGTGGGAGGGGGGTGAGACTCTGGGTAGGGTCCCAAAACTCGTGGCATTTCGACCCATGCTGGCGGGGTCTTTTGTTATTGGAAAAAAGGTGGCGTAATGACCGCCATTACTAACAGCCCCCCATTTTAGCAGAGATTTTGTCCTAAAACCGGACAAGAACTCTGCAAGCAAGGTCTGAAGCCACTAGCCTTAATGATTCCTCCCTCAGTGAGTCTCACCACGATAATGGATAAATATCTAAGCTGCAACTAGGGTCATCATTTTACGGTATTTTGACTGTAAATTAACTTTAAGTGCCACATAGAAAAAAGTATGCTGGCTGTGAGGCAGCAACTGAAAAAATTAAAAAATGCAAAATTGAAAATTAAAATGTAAAAGATGGTTAAAGTTAAGTGACCTAGTGCAGTGGTAGGCATAAAATTAAAGAAAATTGGCATATATGCAAAAAAAGGATAAAATAAATACATGAAAATGAATTAAATACAAATAATGATGCCAAGATGACTCCTCAAGTTTATCTACCTGGGGAGACACCAAGGCCAATAAATATTTTTTCATACAAACTAAATTTACCTACTGACTATGGCTACGCTATGGACATGGCACTGTGCATTAGGTACTAATGCCGGGAGAACACATCTCTCTCATACGAGTTCTTTAGGCGCTTGACCTTCCAGTTGTAGTTCTGGAGGTCTATGCCGCACCTCATGAGCCCTTTATTCCCATTACGTAGCTCAGTCAAGTAGTTTAGATGGTTATGGTCCGTTAGGAATGTCTGTGGGAAAACATGGTCAGCGCGATAGGAACCAAGGTGCTCAAGAGATGAGCCCATGCCTGAGAGTTCTTTCTCTTGAGTTTGGAGTTTTTTCCATGTCTGGAAGAAATTTATGCTGCCATTTAAGTAAACTCCACAGTTGGGAATTCCTGCTTGCACCTGGTGAAGCCAAAAATGAATTATGAGTATGGTCAGAGGTCGTGACTCCTCTGCCATGAAGTGGGAACCTTCGTCCTTCTGAAATGTGGCTAGGAAGCCATACCAATAAAAGAATTGTGTCATCTCTGTAACACTTATGGATAGGATAAGTTGGAGCGAGGCCCTTGGCACTATTCTCTTAGAGTTACCGATGACTTGGCACGGATGGCAAGAGGTTGCGGAAGCCTTAACAACCTTCTGCAAGCCCGGCCGGAAGAAATGGGGCTGCAGCAGTTGGATTGTGCGCTTCACCCCAGAGTGCCCTCCCAGTCCCTCATGAGCCATTCGTAGCACCGACAAGCGGGAATTATGGGGGACAACTACATGCTGGCGCAGGACCTCAGCAGGATCATGAGAACCTCGGGTGATCTTAAGGGGCACCTCATCCTTTAGCAGGAACTCAGCCTTAGAGGGGTTATTCATTTCCACCTCGTTCGAGTTGGCGGGTGCCCTGTTGTTTACCAATGTCTCATCCAGCAATGGGAACCTGATGAGCTTTGTCTGGCTCCTTGGGGTCTCGGCGCTGATGGGTGGTTCGCCTCTTGCCTGCTCTGAGACCTCTGGCCTGGTGATTGAGATAGCCCTATCTCCAGTGGTGTTCAGTGGCACAGTTTCACCCGGATTGAATTTGTGGGTACTCGGCTCAGACTCATGGTGGGAAAGGGGAGACCCCTGGCCCTCCTCTGAGGTCTCTGGCATGACGCTTGGAGTAGCCCTATCCCCTGTGGTGGAAAGTGGCACACCTTCACCAGAATTAACTTCTGGCGTACGAAGCTCAGACTCACTGCTGGAGGAGGAAGACTCTTGGGCCTCCTCACTTAGCCAAGCTACCTCACCAAGGTCAATGTCACCGAGCCAGTCGTCTTCCCATGCAGGTTGCGTCCTAACAGTTTTAGGCTCCGGCTTGGCAGCCTTCATGCACCTGAGGGGCACTCGCTGTACACCCTTCACGGGCTTTTGACCCAAGCTTGAGCTGTAGCCCTCATGTGCGAGATCACTCCCTGCCCCCAGTCCGCACTTCTTGCTGAGCTGGGACGTGGTCACCTTCAGTTCCACTGTAGGGAGTTCCTTGGTGAACCCTTCACTGAAGTGGGTCCTCCTGCGATTGTCCTGCTGGATTTTGGCAACATTGGGTTGAGGTGGCAAGTGATCGAGTTGTGCCAATCGGGTGTCCATCTCCTGCATTCTTAATTCATGCGCTCTCTCTCTTTCATAACGCATCCTTTCTTGCTCTGTCCTTCTCCGGGCTTTGTCTTCATTCATGAGCTCCCGCACATACCTTCGCAATGCTTCTCCCTCATAGCCTTGTCTTTCTGCCAAGTCCACAAATGCACTGATTTCAGCGGCAGTCATTTTGCTAAGTTTTTGTGGAGACAGCGACAAGAAAAACTCAACAACACAAGGTACGATGTTGACCGTGCCAGAAATTACACGGAGGGGAAAGACGCTCTAGCCTTATGCAAGAGTCTCATGGAAGGAAGGATGAAGATGAAGCTGGGCAAAATGCACAATGGCTATGAAAAATGCCTCTTGAGAAAGAATTATTACCAAATAGCAAGCCTTGAAAGTAATTCAACAGGAGCCTAACTTGAAAACCAGGGCCACAACAATGGGTGAGCTTAGGCTGTCCAGTTGTAATTCGTCCAAACAAGTAACGATATATATGACAACTGTACTACACAATAAAAATGGAATCACCACTATACAGTAGGTGACCCTCTGGGCTAGTCAGGGAAAAATGAGGTCACAACTATGGGTGACACTATGCCGGACGAAATAAAATGGAATCACAACTATGGGTGAACCTTTATACTAGTCATAAAAAGAAATGGAGTCACCACAATGGGTGAATCTCTATGCTAAAACATAAAAAAATGCAATCACAACAATGGGTGAATCTTTATGCTAGTCTTTTTAAAAAAATGGAATCACAACAATGGGTGAATCTTTATGCTAGTCATAAAAAATGGAATCACAATAATGGGTGAATCTCTATGCTAGTCATAAAAAATGGAATCACAATAATGGGTGAATCTCTATGCTAGTCTTATAAAAAAAATGGAATCACAACAATGGGTGAATCTCTATGCTAGTCTTTTGAAAAAATGAAATCACAACAATGGGTGAATCTCTATGCTAGTCTTTTGAAAAAAATGAAATCACAACAATGGGTGAATCTCTATGCTAGTCTTTTGAAAAAATGAAATCGCAACAATGGGTGAATCTCTATGCTAGTCATAAAAAAAATGGAATCACAACAATGGGTGAATCTCTATGCTAGTCTTTTGAAAAAATGGAATCACAACAATGGGTGAATCTCTATGCTAGTCTTTAAAAAATTGGAATCACAACAATGAATGACCCTCTGTGCTAGTCTTAAGGGAAAAAAAATGGAATCTCTACGATATGTGACCCTCCTATGCTAGTCTTAAGGAAAAAAAATGGAATCTCCACGATGTGTGACCCTCCTATGCTAGTCTTAAGGAAAAAAAATGGAATCTCCACTATGTGTGACCCTCCTATGCTAGTCTTAAGGAAAAAAAATGGAATCTCCACGATGTGTGACCCTCCTATGCTAGTCTTAAGGAAAAAAATGGAATCTCCACGATGTGTGACCCTCCTATGCTAGTCTTAAGGAAAAAAAATGGAATCTCCACGATGCGTGACCCTCCTATGCTAGTCTTAAGGGAAAAAATGGAATCTCCACGATGTGTGACCCTCCTATGCTAGTCTTAAGGAAAAAAATGGAATCTCCACGATGTGTGACCCTCCTATGCTAGTCTTAAGGAAAAAAATGGAATCTCCACGATGTGTGACCCTCCTATGCTAGTCTTAAGGAAAAAAAATGGAATCTCCACGATGTGTGACCCTCCTATGCTAGTCTTAAGGAAAAAAATGGAATCTCCACGATGTGTGACCCTCCTATGCTAGTCTTAAGGAAAAAAAAATGGAATCTCCACGATGTGTGACCCTCCTATGCTAGTCTTAAGGAAAAAAAATGGAATCTCCACGATGTGTGACCCTCCTATGCTAGTCTTAAGGAAAAAAAATGGAATCTCCACGATGTGTGACCCTCCTATGCTAGTCTTAAGGAAAAAATGGAATCTCCACGATGTGTGACCCTCCTATGCTAGTCTTAAGGGAAAGAAATGGAATCTCCACGATGTGTGACCCTCCTATGCTAGTCTTAAGGGAAAAAAGTGGAATCTCCACGATGTTTGACCCTCCTATGCTAGTCTTAAGGGAAAAAAATGGAATCTCCACGATGTGTGACCCTCCTATGCTAGTCTTAAGGAAAAAAAAATGGAATCTCCACGATGTGTGACCCTCCTATGCTAGTCTTAAGGGAAAAAAGTGGAATCTCCACGATGTGTGACCCTCCTATGCTAGTCTTAAGGAAAAAAAAAATGGAATCTCCACGATGTGTGACCCTCCTATGCTAGTCTTAAGGAAAAAAATGGAATCTTCACGATGTGTGACCCTCCTATGCTAGTCTTAAGGAAAAAAAAATGGAATCTCCACGATGTGTGACCCTCCTATGCTAGTCTTAAGGGAAAAAAATGGAATCTCCACGATGTGTGACCTTCCTATGCTAGTCTTAAGGAAAAAAATGGAATCTTCACGATGTGTGACCCTCCTATGCTAGTCTTAAGGAAAAAAAAAATGGAATCTCCACGATGTTTGACCCTCCTATGCTAGTCTTAAGGAAAAAAAAATGGAATCTCCACGATGTGTGACCCTCCTATGCTAGTCTTAAGGGAAAAAAATGGAATCTCCACGATGTGTGACCCTCCTATGCTAGTCTTAAGGAAAAAAAATGGAATCTCCACGATGTGTGACCCTCCTATGCTAGTCTTAAGGAAAAAAAATGGAATCTCCACGATGTGTGACCCTCCTATGCTAGTCTTAAGGGAAAAAAATGGAATTGTAAAAATGTGTGGGTGCGTTCTTGCAACACCACCACTTGCAACTCTGTGACTTTAAAGCAAGTTTGTATTTATACTTAAAGTATAACAAATTAAAATAAAACAGACAATGCCACTGAGATTGCTTAATGCTTCGTTAAAACATCAGCCCCTTTACATACTTTCCCTTTAGAAGAAAAATGAATTTAATAAATTACACTCCCAAATATTTTATCTTAATGATCCTATACCCTGACTGAAAAATTTTTAATTAAATGTGACATCATAAGTCCTTTATCTTAAGGTAACCATATTACACAGTCTAACGAAAATTATCCCCTTCAAAAAAATGTACATAAAGATAATATCCCACGAGGAAGTAATAAAAAGAAATTACATACCCTTACTTGTCAAACGGAAAAATTGAAAAAATGAATGCCACGTGCGCTTACCGTTACCAACACGGGAATTAAGCCTCACTGGAATTTAACACGTGGTTTAATGTACCACGGATTCTCCTAAATTTTCGTAAATTTCACTTTACTTAGTTTTAACACAAAATCAAACATTCACTCTGCACAATATATATAAATGAAAAGAAATTATCCACTTTGATAATAAACACTCAGAAAAAAACAGAACACAAATTCATCTCACGCGGTTGGCTATCCCGCTACACAATAGGACTAGACTTCTTCCACGTGGGTTTAAAAACAAAAAGGTTCGCGGCGCGAACACACACACTAATAAACACAAAACTTTAACAATGAGAATAGAAGGCTTTTGCTGTGTTCTTCCACGGTTCCAACTCCAGTGATAATATAATTTACTTGAAATGAAATTGAGGTTCGTCAAGTCGCTAAAGACAGAAAAAAGGGGGGAATTTGACTTTAATAAAATTAATTTGAAATTACTGTCTTAACGAATCCTGGCAAGGTCGCCAATATGTTACGGGCCAATGGTTCGAGTCCGGCCTTGCTTAAGGGACTCAAGGGCAGTAACAAAACAAATAATAATGGTAG
>NC_090725.1:224257673-224260173 GCF_036898095.1 Palaemon carinicauda | reverse complement strand
AACAGTAAATCATCAAAAACAGTATATTTCAATATAGGGACTATTAAATATTGCAGTTAATCGTCAAGAATAGTCTATTTCTACATAGGGACTATTAAATTCTGCAGTTAATCGTCAAGAACGGTATATTTCTATATAGAGACTATCAAATTCAGCAGTTAATCATCAAGAAGGGTATATTTCTATATAAGGACTATTAAATTCAGCAGTTAATAGTCAAGAATGGTATATTTCTATATGGGAACTATTAAATTCAGCAGATAATCGTCAAGAACGGTATATTTCTATATAGCTAGCATTAAATTCAGCAGTTAGTAGTCAAAAACGGTATATTTCTATAAAGCAAGCATCAAATTTAGCAGTTAACGTGAAAAATGGTATATTTTTACATACAAAGCCTTGAATTCCGCAGTTAATCATCAAGAACGGTATATTTCTGTATAGTGACCAATAACTTTAGCAGTTAATCGTCAAAAATGGTATACTTCTATATAGCGTCCATTAAATTCAGCAGTTAATTTTTACGAACAGTATAGCGCCCGTTATATTCAGCCGTTAATAGTTAGAAACGGTATACTTTTGTACAACGACATATAAATTCAGAAGTTAATCGGTAAAAACAGTATATATCTATGTAGCGACCTCCAAATTCACCAGGTAACCATCAGGAAGGTATATTTCTATAAAGCGATCAATAAATTTGAGAGTTAATGGTTAAGAACATTATATTTCTATATGGCGACCATTAAATTAAGCAGTTAATTGTTAAGAACGGTATATTTCTATATAGCGACCATTGTATTCAGCAATTAATTATCAAGAACAGTATATCTATATATAATGACCATTAAATTCAACAGTTATTCCTCAATAAAAGTATATTTCTATATAGCGACCATTAATGTCAGCAGTTAATCATTAAAACACTATATTTCTATATAGTGACCATTAAATTCAGCAGCTGTTCGTCAAGTACAGTATTTTTCTATATAGTTAACAGTTAAGAATGGTATATTTTTATATATCGACTATTAGATTCACCAGCTAATCATTATAATCTGTATATTTTCATATAACATCTATTAGACTCAGCAGGTAATCGTTAAGAACAGTAAATTTCTATATACCGACCATTAAATTCTGCTGTTAATCTTCTATATAATTCAGCGGTTAATCGTTAAAATCTGTATATTTTTATACAGTACCTATTAAACCCAGCATTTAATCGTCAAGAAAAGTATATTTTTGTATAACGATTATTAGATTCAGCAGTTATTTGTCAAAAACTGTATATTTCTATATAACGACCATCAAATTCACCAGTTAATCATCACAAATGGTATATTTTTATATAGTGACCATCAAATTCAACAGATAATCATCAAAAACGGTATATTTCTATATGGTGACCATCAACTTCAGCAGTTAATCATCAAAATCGGTATATATCTATAGAGCGACTATCACGTTCAGCAGTTAATCATCAAAAACGGTATATCTTATATAGCAATCATTAAATCTAGCAGTTAATCGTCAAAAACGGTATATTTCTATATAGTGAACATTAAATTCAGCAGTTAATCGTCAAAAACGGTATATTCCTATATAGCGACCAATAAATTTAGTGGATAATGGTCGAAACGGTATATTTCTATATAAAGACCATTAAATTCAGTAGTTAATCGTTAAAAACGGTATATTTCTATATGGCGACCATTAGATTAAGCAGTTAATCATCAAGGACGGTATCTTTTTATACAGCGACTAATAAATTATGTAGATAATCGTCAAAAACAGTATATTTCTATATAGTGACCATTAAATTGAGCTGTTAATCGTCAAAAATGGTATATTTCTATAAAGCAACCAACAAATTCAGTAGATAATCGTCAAAAACTGTATTATATATATCTATATAGCGACCATTAAATTCAGTAGTTAATCATCAAAAACGATATATTTCTATATAGCGACCATTAAATTTAGCAGTTAATCGTCAAAAACGGTATATTTCAATATAGGGACAAATAAATTCAGTACATAATCATCAAAAACTGCATATTTCTATATAGCAACCAATAAATTCAATAGTTATTCATCCAAAACATCATATTTCTATATAGCGACTATTACATTCAGCAGTTAATCATCAAAATCGGTATATTTTATATAGAAACCAGTAAATCTATCAGCTAATCATCAAAAAATGGCATATTTCAATATAGCGATTATTAAATTAAGCTGTTAATCATCAAAAACCATATATTTCTATATAGCGAACATTAAATTCAGCAGTTAATCGGCAAATACGGTATATTTCTGTAGAGCGACCATTAAATTCAGCAGTTAATCGTCAAAAACTGTATATTCCTATATAGCGACCATTAAATTCAGTAGTTAATCATCAAAAACAGTATATTTCTATATAGCGACCATTAAATTCTGCAGTTAATTATAAAAAATGGTATATTTCTATATAGCGACCAATAAATTCAGTAGA
>NC_090725.1:224250173-224252673 GCF_036898095.1 Palaemon carinicauda | reverse complement strand
AGCAGATGAAGAAAAACTTCCCATGAGATTCGATGTGACTAAAGCCAGCAGATTAGTTCCCGAATTCAACGATAAGGATCCAGAGGTTTTCTTTCAAATATTTGAAGACATAGCAACGTCATTGAATTGGCCGCCTAATTTCTGGACAATACTCGTGCGCAACCACTTTAAAGGTAAGGCTGCATATGTTGCATCGCAATTAATTGAGGTTAAAGAATACAAAGACCTTAAAAAGACTGTTTTAGATGCATATGCCATCACTGTGGAAGGCTACAGGCAAACTTTCAGAAACTCTTTCAAGACTCAATCTCAGACTTTTGTAGAATTCTGTAATATAAAGGTAAGACAGTTTAACAAATGGTTGGAGAGAGCTGGTGTTAATGATTTAGACTCTCTTAAAAATCTGATTTTGTTGGAGGAATTTTTGCGTAAAGTTCCCTCTAATATTGCCACTTATGTACATTTTAAAGGTGAAATTGAAGTGTTAAAAGCAGCTAGCTTAGCTGACGACTATTATCTAATTCACAGGAATAGTAAAGATTCTTCAAAAATTGTCTCATCGCCTAAATCTCATCAGGTTAGTTGTGCTTATTGCAAAAAGGATGGACACTCCATAGAAAATTGTCCCAGTCCAAAATGTCAGAAGTCAGAGGTAAGCACTGATGGTAAGTCCAAGAAATCTAAAGGTGCAGTGACATGTCATGCTTTTGTTCATTCACAGGATCTGGAACCATTTAATGAATTCATGTGTGAGGCTTCACTTAATGATTCATCTGTCACAGCTCTGAGGGACTCTGCTTCATCCCAGACAATAATTTCGGCTGCCAGTCAAGACAACTTAAAATACACAAAAGAGTACATAGCAGTAAGTGACTTAACCACAACTACTCTTCTACCCGAGGCTGAGGTGGATATTGCTTGTCCTTATTTTACAGGTAAGGCAAAAGTTGCCGTCTTAGATAAACCATTACCTTGTTACCCTATTCAGATGATCATTGGTAATGATCTTGCAGGATCCTCTGTACTTAAACCTAATTTGATTGTAACAACACCTGAGGTAGTAATCAAAGATGAGCTCTCCAAAAAGCCAGGTAAAATCTCCCAAGTAATCACTAGATCATCTAGTAAAACGTCCAGCACTAATTTTTCTCCCAAGGTAAAGAATGACAGAATAACAGAGGCTCTGGATTTAGTTGATATAAAGAAGGACCAGTTTACTGTACTCCAACAGAAGGATTCAAGTTTGAAAGCACTCTGGGATAAAGTAGTGGATCCTACTGACAACCCTAAAACTCCATACTTTTATGTGGAAAAAAATATTTTGTTTCGCCATTACAAGTCTCCAAAAGCTCCCACATCTAACTCATGGCATGACTGTTTTCAGGTTGTTTTTCCAGAGCCCTTAAGGAAACCCTTACTTGACCTCGCTCATTCAACAGAATCCCATCTTGGAGTGAATAAAACCTACAAGAGGTTGTTTGAGGATTTTTATTGGCCAGAAATGAGAAAGGACATCAAGGAGTTCATTGCTTCCTGTCACCACTGTCAGATCACTGGTAAGCCTAATGAGAAAATACCTCCAGCACCACTTCAAAGCATTCCAGTACCTAAGTCACCATTTGATAAGGTAATTATTGATTGTGTTGGGCCCTTGCCAAAGACTCGCAAGGGTAATGAATACATTTTGACTGTCCTCTGCCCTACCACAAGGTATCCCTTAGCCTTTCCCATTAAAAATATCTGTGCTAAAACCATAGTTGGACAATTGTTGAAAACCTTTACCTTGTTAGGTTTCCCGAGAGAACTACAGTGTGATCAAGGTACCAATTTTACTAGTAATCTTTTCAAGCAAGCTATGTATCAATTTAATATCCATAATGTTTACTCTTCTGCTTATCACCCGCAGACTAATGGTGCCTTGGAGAGAATGCACCAGACTTTAAAAAGTTTGTTACGGAAGTATATCAGTGAAACATCACAGCACTGGGATGAGGACCTCGATCTTCTCATGTATGTACTTAGATGTACACCTCATGATTCCACAGGGGTATCCCCATTTGAACTAATGTTCGGTCGAAAACCAAGAACTATATTAAGTTCGGTAAAGGAGAATATTTTGCAGAGGAAGCCAGAAGAAACTACAAATATTTATCAGTATTTAAAAGAATTAAAAAAGAAATTTACTTACATTTATGATATTGCTACTACTAATTTAGTTTCTTCCCAGCAGAAGATGCAAAACATATACAATAAGAAGGCAAAAATGAGAGAGTTCAAAACTGACGACCAAGTTTTAGTGTATCATCCTATTCCTGGCGCTCCCTTACGAGAAAAATATGCTGGACCTTACAAGATCGTTCATAGGACCTCCAAAGTAAACTACATAATCAGCACTCCAGACCGAAAACGACAAACTCAATTAGTTCATGTAAACCTCCTTAAACCCTATATCACTCCAGTCAAAAAGGTGAGTCCTAATATTGCTTTAGTGATAACCAAA
>NC_090725.1:224215173-224245173 GCF_036898095.1 Palaemon carinicauda | reverse complement strand
ATGAAGGAACAATTTTTTAAGATTTTCTTTTATTATCAAACAATATCCAAAGGATGAAATGTAATGCTCAATATATCTTTTATAAAAATGAACCTGGGGCGAATAAGACGTAAAGTTCATTTAGAACTAGTTTATTGACAAACAACAAATATATAGATCAATCAACATTTATAGAAAAATATAAAATGTGGATGAAATAAATGGAAGTGTAAAGATAACAGTAATACAAGAAATACTCGTTTCATCTGAAAAGGAAACGTATCAATGCCACTTGATAACGAAAATGTTAATAATTTTCATTAATTTCTGTCATTACTGTCCATTCACACTTGCGTAGAAACGCATGGCACATGTGTTATGCATTATGCTTATTTCACCTTTGTATATGGAACAGTCTTAGTGACCTTTCACTTAGCATGTTGTACCGTCCAGGGACCACACACACACCCTTAAATTAATCGTCCAAATTAATTTTCAGTGTTCCTCGCAGAACTAGGCAACAGGTTTAAGAACACTACCTGCTGCCACCACAGACCTCTTCAATTCATCTACCTGCTTCGCGTAATGTCTAAAAAATACTCTGGATGACTTACAGCCAGTGTACTAGCGCAGGTGTTCGAAATCCATATTAATAAAAAAGTTCAGGGATGAGGCAATTTTTCTCGGATCATGACTTGCGGGTGTACTGTCCGGATCCGCTCTGCGAATAAAGTAGGTGATCTTCGCCCTTAGTTGTTTCAAAGACAAATTTGAACCTGAAGTTTCTCCCTTAAAAAGCTGTCCTCCCCTAAAGTCTGAAGTTCTACGAAGATAGACCTTTAGGCACTCTACTGGACATAGAGAGACATCTTCCTTCAGAGAAGGAGAAACGTTGGGTCAAGAAAAAGATTCAGTTCTCCCCCTTCTACGAACTGAATATGACCCTCATCTCTCGAGAGGGCCACTATTTCGCTAACTCTGGCACCCGAGGCTAGTGCAAATAGAAATATAACTTTTTGAGTCAAATCTTTCAAAGCGCAATCTTCGTTGTTCAACATTGAAGTGAAGTAAAGAACCTTATCAGAGACCATGAAATGGGTTTCGGAGGCGCTGCCGTTCTGAGTCTAGCACAGGCCTTAGGAATCTTGTTGAAGATTTCATTAGAGAAGTCGACCTGGAAGGCATACAATAAGGGTCTTGTTAAGGCAGACTTACACGTGGATATTGTGTTGGCTGCTAAACCATGTTCATGAAGGTGGATAAAGAAAGATAAACAGAAATCTGTCGAGATTTCTTTTGGATTCTTCGCCTTGACAAAAGACACCCATTTCTTCCACGACGAATCCTATTGTCTTCTGGTAGATTTGGATTTATATTCCTCTAAAAAGTTTATACTGTCTCTCGAGATCCCGAATCTTTTCTTCACCGCTAAGGAGAGAAAATCATGAGATGAAGGTTCCGGGTTTTCTGTGATGAAGCGAAGACAGTCGACTTCTGCACTTGCTGAATCAGAACTGGATGCAGCAACGGCACTAACTTCAGCCGTAATTCTAACGCCAGAGGAAATCAGACGCTGTTTGGCCACTTGTGAGCCACTATCGCGGCTGTTCCCCTGAATAGTCTCAGTTTATCGAGGATTTTCAGTAGAAGGTTGGATGGAGAGAACAGGTAAATCCTGGACCATCTGTTCTAATCGAGGGACATTGCGTCCACTGCTTCCACTAGAGGATCCTCGTAAGGGGCCACGAAACGATGTATCTTCTTGTTGTCGCTTGTCGCAAAGAGGTCTATCTGCAGTTCCGGGACTTAACGTAAGATGAAGGAGAACGATCCTGCGTCTAGGGACCATTCTGACTCTATCGGTGTGAACCTGGATAGAGCGTCTGCCGTCAAATTGCGGAATCCTTGAAGGTGAACTGCTGATAAGTGCCATCTCTTCTTTTCCGGCAAGCAGAAGATGGCCAACATCACTTGGTTGATTTGAGGTGATCTCGAACCTTGATGATTCAGGCATCTCACTATCACCTCGCTGTTTAGGAACAGTCTTATGTTGGTCGAGTGGCGAGGAGATAATTTCTTCAGTGTAAGAAATACTGCCATGGCTTCCAGAATGTTGATATGAAAGGTCTTGAATAGATTGGACCAAGCTCCTTGGACTTTCCTTTGGTGAGAGTGACCTCCCCATCCTTCCTTTGAAGCATCTGTATAGATGATGACTGAAGGTGGAAGTGGCTGAAGACGTATCGATTTCTTCAGGTGCTTAGCTTTGGACCATGGCTTGAGAAGCAATCGCAATGGAGTCGGTAATGGTCTTCTCAGATCTCTTCGAGCGTTTGATGCGTAACTTCTCCAGACTCCTGTTGCATCCTATAGCAGTGCTTGTAGCACTGAGTCTGTCACTGAAGCAAACTGTAGAGAGCCCAGCACTCTCTCCTGTTCGCGTCTTGATATCCGTTCGGATTCCAGAAGTCTCTTGACAGATCCTGCTATCTCTTTCCTTTTCTTCAGTGGAATGGAAAGTTGGTGTGACTGTAGGTTCCAGTGGATTCCTAACCACTGAAACTTTTGAGCTAGAGATAGTCGAGACTTTTTGGTGTTGATCTTGAATCCCAGATGTTCCAGGAACTGGACCACTTTCATGGAAGCCTGCATGCATTCCGTCTTGGATGCTGCCCACACCAGCCAATCGTCCAAGTAGGCCACTACTTGGACACCCTTTATGCGTAATTGATGAGCGGCTGCATTTGCAAGCTTCGTGAACATCCTTGGGGCTATGTTTAGCCCGAAGGGCATGGCTCTGAAGGCATAAAGTCTTCCTTGTAGCTTTAAACCTAGGTAGGAGGAGAGTTGACGATTGATTGTGACGTGCCAGTAGGCATCCGCCAAATCTATCGAGACAGTGTAAGCCCGTTTAGGCAACAGGGTCCTTATGTGTTCAAGTGTTAACATCCTGAACTTGGAGTTTACTATGAACTTGTTGAGTTTTTCTGAGTCCTTCTTGGGAACACAAAACAGCCTTCCTTGGAATTTGATGGACTTTATTCTCCGAATTACTCTTTTCTTCCAGAGTTCCCGTATGTATTCTTCAAGGACGGGGGTGGAATGTTGGAAGAATTGAGGGAATGGAGGTGGAGCGCTGTTCCAGCTCCAACCCAGGCTGTGGGCCCAAGGATTGAAGGTCCAACGATCCCGAAATAAATACAGTTTCCCTCATACCGGGAGCATCTCATTTTTGCTGTGGACCTGAGGGCTCTCCTCCTTGACCACATCCTCCTCTATATCCCCTTCCTCTTTAGAGGAGCCTCTAGCTGATCCTCTAGCTTTCGGACGAAAGGTCGTTGACTGCCTCTCGAAAGCTGGGTTAAAAGCTGGGGACTGTGTTGCTACTGGCTGAGGTACCAACTGTTACGTAGTTGAAGGCTGTGCCACCATCTGGGGCACCGCGGTCGTAGGAAGTTGTTGCTGTTGTCTATAAGGCTTGGCTGGCCGAGAGGGTAGCCTAGGCTTCTTCGTCTTCCTCCTAGGTTGGGAATCGTGATCCGGGGAAGACTTCCTCTTGAGAGATAGTCCCCACTTTTAGAGAAGGTTCCTATTCTCCGTGGCGGCCTTATCTACTACCTCTTTGACCACTTCGCTTGGGAAGAGGTCCTTACCCCAAATGCTGGATGAGATCAGTTTCCTGGGTTCGTGTCTCACCGCACCCGAGGCGAACACTAACTCTGTACAGGCCCTCCTGGCCTTAATAAAACTGTACATATCCTTGGTCACGGTGGGCAAATGGGCTTTGGCCACTACCATAAACATCTGGTTCTTGGGGTTGCTTGCCATCGTCTCCAGATTAGTCTGTAGAGACATGGATGCAGCAAGTCTTTCTTTTGTCTCTTTCTCCCTGCGCAAGAGAAATTCAGACAACTTTGTAAAGTCCTCACTGAACTGACGTCCGGCAATATCTGCTTCCAACTTCCCGACTGAGAAGGTAAGGTGGACGTCCTTCCAGTCTTTCTGGTCCATAGGCAAGGTCAGGGATAAAGGCTTGCACTCGTCCAATAAGGGGCATGGCTTCCCTGCCTCAACCACCTATAAGGCAGCCTTATACCCTTTCTCCATAAAGGGGAAGGCTCTGGTTGGAGAAGCCACAAAGGAGGGGTGCTTCTTACACTATGCTGGTACCTTTGAGTTAGAGAAGCCCCTCTCTTTCATAGAGCTAGATAGTAAAGCCTGTGCTTTACCATGGTCAAAGATTATGACCTCCTTTGGCTCCGTTTCCTCCTTTGAGGCTGGCTCCTTCTTGAGGCGGACGTAACAGTCCGGGTAAGACTCCTTGCTGGGCCAGAATTCCACCTCTTCAATGGGGAACTGAGCCCAGCTTCTCCAAGCTGACAATCTTCCCAGTTGTCATCGGCATGTGTTTAGCATACCGCCACGGGTTCGCGTCCGAACACAAAGGAAGGTCCTTTACGCTGAGCTTCTTCTGAGGCCCGGTGATGCTGCGAGTCTATGCATCTCTAGATTCATCGCAGCTTATTTTTCATCATTCTTCTTCTGCATCTGCTGGATCATCTCCACGATGGAAGAAAGAGTCCTTCTCAGTTCCTCTGGGATAGCAGAAGATGTCGAGGGAACTGGTTCTGGGGCCGGAACCGACGAGACCGATACCGCGTCGACCTCTTCCTCCTCAGTCTCAAGAGCTTGGGTCAGCTACTCTTCCTGACCTTCTGCGATAAGGTCCTTTTCCGCGTACTCTGACACTTCTGACATCTTATCGTCCAGTTGGATGTCCTGTAACGCATCCGAGATCTCCGAATCTACCGGAATCTGGATGCAAGGGATCTCTGAATGAGGCTGAGGAATTACTGCATCCGCAGATGCCCTGGGGAAAAGATAGGCCTGCATCTTCTCGCTTGTAAGTAAGGCCCTGTGGTGTTTTTCTGAAAACCCTGGACCCAATTACGCAGCTTTTCCCTTGCTGCATCCCTTGACTCAGCCGACTTAAGGGTGTCAAACGCCTCAGTAATCAGGTTATTACATACGTCACATACCTGAGGGTCTCAATACTTGAGATTGCCTTTGGAGACTGCGCAGCGTGCGTGCTTCCTGCACAGCTCATGTCCGCTAAAGTTCTTACTGTGGATGTTGCAAAACATACTCCTGCACTTGGGTTGGTCCTCCTGTAAAGAGAAGAGATTCTAATGAGTATACAGTGAAAATTTCACAACATTAAGTATACAATTTATTATTATTGTATATAGCTTAGGATAGATAAGCTTGAAAAGGAAAAAAAGAAAGACACATACATGTATTTCCTGCCGAGCCAATTGCTGTGACCTCCCATAACATTAAAACTAAGGTTAATTCTAATTCTAGAAAACCTTTTGAATTTTGTTATCCTATAGGGATAAATAAGTGTAACTCAACACAAGTTTCCAGAAGTTATAATATAAGGGATTTTAAATATTTTAAAGAAAGAACTAACTTTCTTTATACTGTACGGTCTCACAATAGGCTGTACATGACAACACATTGTATGTTGGAAAAATTTTAGTGTTACAGTATAATCTATACTGTAGTTTTCTACTTGCATTATGTACTATACTGCAAAATACTGGCTACTGTTTATCATATACTGCAGTGCCGGAAGGCATATGCCAGCCGGCTAGTGGCTGGGTACAATTCCAAGATATACTACCTTTGGAAGTAATGGGTGCCGGCCTGCAATCTCTGCCGGCCGGCAGTAGATAATATGCCGGCAGCTGATTGCACCCCGGTTGCCGGCCACTAATCGTAGTGGCCGGCAGAGTAGTAGGTGTGCAGGCAGTTGCCGGCCGGCCACGGCTGATGGCAATCTATGCCGGCCGAAGAACATTTCTAAACCAGAGATCTACAACCCACCTGGCTGCCGGCCGCTAAGCCTGCTGATGGGTACCAAATGGTACTAGACATTAACAAGGGAAAAAGCATGGATGCAAGGCTGTAAGACGGCACTGCTTCACTGCCTTCCACCCAGAATGAGTGAACAAACGGAAGAGGAGAATGTAACATTCAAGCTTCCATCCATCCATAACATGCCAGGCTCTACCAGCAGACATATGGATGGCAGACCAATGGAGGTCTGAAGAACACTTCATAGAGAAAAGGCTTCTGCCGGCCATCACATTTTTGCCGGTCGGAAGAAGTCTAAGCCAGTCTTACAACCTACCTTGCTCTAGGGTCGAATGTAGGACGGTGGCCAAGGTTTTGTGATGGCTAGGCCATCACCAAAGGACAGAGTGGGAGTGATGAGGGTCCTATAAGATGCGGAAAGGTTGGCCCTAAAGCCTGCCCTTCCTCACCTAACAAACTCTGTTCTAGTATGCGACTATCCCCAGTGGCTAAGAAAACTCATCCTAGCCTAGGGTAGTCTAACACAGTAAAGAGGTTGGCAGCACCTTGCCACCTCCAGCCATACAAGAACTGTGTTTGGTGATGTTATTTCGCCAGGCAATAGAAAATTCTATTCTCCGACCTAGGGTTAACAGCACAGGACTAGTCTGCTAAACCACAGAGAGAAGGAATCATCTCGTACAGAAACCTTCAGGTGTGGCCCAGGGAGGTCTAGCCTCCTATGTCTGTAGCGTAACCTAGAAAAGGAATCCTATTCGCTCTGCCAGGCAGCTACAGATCACAGACAGAATACTCTGATGTTCTAACCAAGCCCAAAAACCAGTCACTCTGGTTACAGGACAAGGACAGAAACACCCTAGCATAGTTTTACCTGAATACAATCCAGTTAAAACTGACTAGGGTTAAGCCTAGGCTAACTCAGAGGGAAAAGGGTTTGATCTTAGACCTCTAGAAGAGAAAAGAATAACCGGGGAAGTGTGCGAAAGTATACTAAAGCCCCTTAGGCTATTAGCCTAGGCGCGGTGAGAATCGATTACCTAAATCACCGAAACTCTCTCGTATACTATCTTGGAAGAGGAAATTTATTCAATAATTATCTTACATGTATAAATTAATGCCTACGGCTTCAATAAAATTATCACACTAGGAAAATCTAATATATCATGCATGAGAGTACTAAAAGCAAAACGCCTATTCTATGAAGCCTAGCGTAAGCAAGGATCGGTTACCTTAATCGCCGAAACTGATAAATACTATCGGCATAATATAAAGAATTTCCAGTAGGAAGGCTAAAAAGCTAAATTTATTAAAGCATTAAGACCGGGAAAGTCACTCTGGCTAACTAAATGACTTGTGCATAGCGAGCGACAGCGTCCATGATGCCTCCGGTTAGGCAACAGCTCCTGTTTACGTTAATATCACTTTTGATTGAATTAAAAACGGCAAGAGCTTACATTTATACAAAGTAAAGATAATACTCAACGTTCCAGAGGTAGAAGAGGCTGGAGAGAACATCATAAGGGTGAATAATATAAAAAATAACGAGAGAGCACAGAATATATCACTGAGCTACAGAGCTACGAGATAGGGAATAACAATGGCGCCGTTGATGACGTCATATAGTCTCGAAACGGGGAGGAGAGGTACCTGAATAACGGCTCCCTTTTCGTTTTCCTGCCACTTTTCCCTCTCGAAGCGTTAACGCTATTCGGGGTGAAGATAGCTATGTGGCATGTCAAGAATACGTCCTCTGATATTATGCGATATCCCTATAAGAGTAAATTACGGAAATTCGCTCCAGGAGTTAAAATTCTTGGTACCTTAAGTTAAAATTCTCTGGAAATATTACTGTAATTAAATATACCCTAGGAAGCTACTTTAAAGGAACTTCCATCAGGACGACATGGCTTGAGCCCCCCCCCCACACCCCCCCCCAAAAAAAAAAAAAAAAAATATATATATATATATATATATATATATATATATATATATATATATATATATATATATATATATATATATGATCATCGCCAAAGATTCTCTCAACCCAAATAATATGAAAAAAAATACACATACCTTATAGGGCAAAGAACCCAACCAATGATAAAGAATAATTCATCTAAAAGCTAAGAAATTACATCTCGAAAATTACACTGAAATTGCAGATATTTCGTTTGTTACAACTGGAATAACCTGGAAACCCCTCAACTCCATGATTCATCTGGACGCTACAACTCTGTAGACAGAGAACAATTAACCTTTCTAGAACAATTCAGGCTGGACGTCTTACTGGAAATCCTATTTTTCCTGGTGAAATCAACATCTTCGTATACACAGCTCTGAAACTTAATCTTCTCTTGGCACCATAGTGTTATTTGCAGAGTAACGTAGATAAAAAGATTTTCCCACATAGGAGAGGGAAATCGGTAAATCTGTTGACTACAGTAATCGCTCCTTATTGTAATTCAGAATTATATTATATAACTGAATAATCACCTCTAATTTTGTGTAGAATCAGGTGATTAATCAACAGCCTCAAATTATGAAAGCATTGGTGCCGTTTTCTCGAGATTTTTTTTGTTTTTTCCGATGCACAAAGGTTTACATCTAGGCTATTTCTAACGGTTGTATTAATCGAGTGAAATGGATTGTTTATTCCACTCACTGACTGCACGGCCTGCACTGGAGAGAGCCCCTTTAATGAAAGCAGCTCTTAGTATGAAGATAAAAACACGGTCATTATATGTTACAACTAAAATATTGTTTTCGGGGCATTTTTATTAGGTAGCTGTTTATTTCTGTATTTTTGGGGGAGCTGAATTCTGTTCAATGTCTACTGGTGCAAACGTGAGGATAAAGGTTTTCTGCTAAAAATCTTTAAAATTATCGTAGAATATTGTGACTATGTCATTCAACGTTAGAGAGAGAGAGAGAGAGAGAGAGAGAGAGAGAGAGAGAGAGAGAGAGAGAGAGAGAGAGAGAATTCTCCTTTGGCTCGACTTGTGAAGACTTCTCCCCTATAGTACGCGACCAATATACTTCCTAAAGAACTCGTCCACCACCAATATACATTCATCCTCTCTCCCTCCCTCCTCTTTCCCAAGGTAAATAACTGTAAAAGCATTAGTGATATTTGGAAATTGGTTTTCATTCTTGACAACCAGAGGATGATAGAAAGATTCATCTTATTACCTTAAGAACGATGGTCTACTCGAGAGGTGGAATATCTTCAGTTCTGAAAAATGGAAACAGGAACAGAATTTTAATGAAATGGAAGAGGGAAGTATTTTCATGGGGGTTGCAATGTCACTCGGTAGGTTAAGTAACACTATGCTTCATTCCCAATAATCTTAACCGTAGTTTACATGTTATTAGAAGTAGATAACGGGACCAAAATGCGAAAAATATGTTGAAGTAATTACAATGATATTCATTCCATTTATTACTATAGCAAAGGAAAATTAAGTGGGGCACATCCCATAAAGAAAAGCCTCATTTAAAACAACGATCAAAACATCAACGAATCACTTGAGATGCTGAAAAGGACGAGAATACGAGTTTTCTACGAAGACGGTTCAAGTAATCTGAACACCCATAAAGAAATCTAGAATTGGATGTGGAAAAAATATTTCAATGCTATGGATATATTATACTTTATAGAAAATAAACAACTGAATTCCCACTCTAGTATGTTCTTAAGAACATAATCGAAAAAGAAATGAGAGAGTGATAAACGAGATGCAATGGCATTAGTTATGGAATTTACCAAAATACACATAAACTTATACAATATAGTTGGACTACCTAAAATCAATGTCTTGGTCTTTCATTAGAAATGTTTTTGTTTAAAAGCTAACAGGAGATTGCTTTCTTGAAGACAAACAAGAAAATATGAGCTTCAGGTGATTTTTCTATGGAAATTTCCCGTCACTTACCTGTCATTTGCAGGGACGATTTTACGAGGAATATGCAAAGTAGATATTGGAAAGTCACACAAGGTTAACCATCTTTTTCTTTACTCGGGTTCAGATTTTAGTTTCCTTGTACATAGAATATATTGAAAATATACAACCAATCTGTCAAAAATGCTACAATAGAGAAATAAACATGACAACAATAAAATATTTTGGAATAATCAAAAGTACAATTTCCTTTTATCCATGACTTTATAATCCGAACAAACACATCTTTTTTTTCATTTTCATTTGACAGTAGGAAACGAAAGAGAGTTTTAATAAAAGCTTTAAGAACTAACTATCATCCTCTACTCAAATAGCAAACGTACCTAAACATGGAATATTCCAGTACTAACAAAACGTAAGTTTTTTAACATATGGTAGTGGCACAGTCTCTGCACCAACGGTAATCTAACGCATTGTCTTAGGCCAGTTTTCTTTGTTGAGGGTAAATTTAAACACACACACACACACACACACACACACACACACAAAACGTTTGTAAGGGCCAAGGATACCTGGTGGTTTATTAAAAGGTGGCCTTATACTAATCCTGCCATTCATCTTCATTTGTGATCACTTTTCTTCTCCCTCATTTTTCTTCGTGTTATTTCTATTATTTTGTTATTTATATTTTAAAGTATATTCTATACTTTTTTTTGTATAAGGTTACTTTCCCTAGTTTAGCCTTTTCACTTTCCCAATTAGAGTTGCATTTTAGCCTGAAATGATAATAATGTGGCTGAGTGGTTAGAGTACTAATCTTGAGGATTCCGGGATACTCAGGGGTATTGGTCCGAACCCTTACCACACCGGTGTTCCTTTGGCTAAGGTTCTTTACCATGATTTCCTCGTTCAACTCAGCTAAAATTGAATACCTCTACTCGATTAGTAAGACCTTGTTTTGAATTGAATAGCAAGCTCCAAAATACAGCAGTACAAAAAATGAAACAAAACATTTAATGAGGAAAGTTATGGAGTCGTAAGAAAGCTGGAACCACCGGTCTACATAGACTGTTATTAAAGAAAAATAAGAGTAATCATCCTCATCATAATCAGTAGTGCTGTTAAGATAATATTTGGTCACTGGAAAGTTGTATGGTATTTAATTCCATAAAAATAAAATGACAAAATAATCTAAAAATTATGTGAAGTGATGGACTGAATGTACGCATATTCTCAGATGTGATCCCTTTCATATTTTTTATTCTTATTTTTCTGTAATAGCTTTTACTAAATCACATTCAGAGAAAACTAAAAAAATCTTTACTCTATATCAAAAGCTTCATATATAGTAGAGGAATACCACATTCTCTTCCCCAAACTTCTAGTAACAATGCAGAGTTTCTCGAGGCATTTCCATCGACGGATACCTTGTTTGCCAAATTGCTACAGAGAATCACTTTCTAACAAACTTGCATCAACATTGCCATATCCACAACTTCTGTTGGACGAAAGCAATTCTGAGCAAACATCTCTGGAGAATTGTATCCATCACCTCTATGTAACTGGCAACTACTTATGTAAATATGAAATACAACAAAAAAAACAACAAACAAACTATATTTTAACACTGTTCATAACATATTAATTAAAAAAAAACAGCTGCTCCTGATTATTACATGGTACTGTGTTCGCCTCGCATTCACATGACAGATCGATCCCTGCCAGGACCGTGAGCTTAAGCTGTTTACTCTGGTTGGGAACCACAATTATGGGTTCGGCTTGTCCAGTTGACGTTCTGGTGAGCATCTATTCAGAGGAAAGCGGAACTGAAACTAGACACCTTTAATTTATATATCATGTTAGAAATCTGCATGATCTGAAGTTACTTCCTCTTCAATACATCAATATCAAGAAATCCTATAAACAATACTGTTCGCTATTATAATATTAGTATCTACTATATAGTCGACCAAAAACATGAACAATGAAAGAAACAAAAAAGGTAAACGTAAGTAGATATAATTCCTAAAAACGGAAAATAATATTGCAATTTCCAAAGACCCTATGAACAAATAGTATCTATATAAATGGATATTTCCAATATATATATATATATATATATATATATATATATATATATATATATATATATATATATATATATATATATATATATATATATATATATATATATATATATATATATATATATATATATATATATATATATATATATATATATATATATATATATATATATATATATTGTACATTATGCATACAAACTTATTATTGCTGAATATTTAAGCAAATGTAGCAAGCTACTATTTTTAGACAAATGTTTTTTCCTTGAAGATGAGAAAAGTTATGGAAAAAAGCGAAACGATCATCTTAAAACTGTAGTTACCACAAGTGTTACAGGGCCAACGAGAATTGTATATGAAAAACAATCGGCCAAAAAAAAGAATATACATTATATATATATATATATATATATATATATATATCTACATATATATATATATATATATATATATATATATATATATATATATATATATATATATATATATATATATATATATATATATATGTGAGTGTGTGTGTGTGTGTATGTATACTGTACATATATATATATATATATATATATATATATATATATATATATATATATATATATATATATATATATATTTGTTTATATAAAGAAATAAAATATACATATCTTCACTATCATTATCATTATCATTATCATAAACCGTTACCAGCTCACTAAAGAACAAAGGCCTTAGACATGTCCTTCCATTTGCTTCTGTTTATGGTCTTTATGCTAATCCATAGCCGCGAAAATTTTTAGTCCGTCAATCCATCGTCTCCTCTTCCTTTCCCTGCTTCTTTTATAATCTCTAGGGACCCATTCTGATATTCTTAATCTACATCAATTGTCTGTCATTCTCATTATTCGTCCTGGCCATATCCATTCCTTTTTTTATGTTTTTACAATATCCTTTACTTTACTTTGCTATCGTATCCATATTGCTCTTTTTCTGTCTCATAGTGTTATTCCGATCATTATTCTTTCCATAGCTCTTTGAGCTGTAACTAGCTTATGTTCTAAGGCTTTGATAAGGGTCCAATTTTGTGATGCGTAAGTTAATACTGGTAGGAGGAAGGTGCATTTTACGTTTGATAACCTCATTTTGTTTACCAAATCCTCTACATCCCATTCCTATCCTTTTAATTTCCGCCCGTGTCCTTGGGATACATATGTATACACATAGATATTTATTCTAACACACACACATAACTATGTATATATATACATACATATATATGTTCATATATATATATATATATATATATATATATATATATATATATATGTATGTACATATATATGTATATATATATATACATATATATATATATATATATATATATATATATATATATATATATATATATATATATATATATATATATACATATATATAATATATATATATATATATATATATATATATATATATATATATATATATATATATATATATATATATATATATATATATATATATATATATATATGTGTGTGTGTGTGTGTGTGTTTGATATATATATATATATACATATATATATATATATATATATATATATATATATATATATATATATATACAGTGTATGTGTGTGAGTGTGTGTGCATGTGTGTTTGTGTTTGCGTTTAGTTAGGTGGAAAAGAATAGTGTCTGTAATGTCAGGTTGACTATTTCAATGAGTAAGGGAGTATAATGTATTGGTTCTAGGATTACATAGACGTGGCTGATGAATGTGCCAACAATAAATGCGTGGAAGAATATATTTTTTAGATATTCTTACCCTATGCCAGCCTGGTATTAGAGAACTTGATATACGGGTTGGGCTGGGACATATGAAATTAAATGTCGGTGACTTAGGAAGAAATTAGACGTTGATAGGTATGGACTTCATGGAGTAAATAAGAATAGTTGGGGAGTCTTATGGATATGAGTTTTGAAAGAAGCTTTGCTCCTGAAAGTAAATTGTTTCCAAAGATGAACGATACTAATTATACTTACGAAAAATTCAATGATGAAAAAAAAATCGTAATGTTATGTGAAAGCATATATTTAATGGATTTAAATGAGGGAGTAAGTTGTGGAAATATATTTATAAATATACCTAAGATAAGTTGGATTAGGAAGAAACGAGTAATATCATGTATGGAGGATATGATTGAAATGTGGGCTAGGTCTGAAAATGAAAGTGGAAGGAAGAGGTGGACTAATTTCTTTATTATACACCGTGCTTGCTGGTAGAAAGGAGGACTAACAGAATAACGGATGGGGTAAATGAATAAAAAAATATATTATTTAGGGCTCATTTGCATGATAAGAGAAGATCACATACTAGCATAAGTACATAGTATTGATTGTATTCTCCGCTAGATTATCTTGCTCAATTTTCGTGACCAGATGACCAAAAGCAAAAACAGATAGGAGAAGGTGAATAATTACATTAATGCAAAGAAAAATTTAGTTTACCTTGAAGTAAATACCAGAAAAAAATGAATGAACCAATGGGTCTCAAAATTAATGATACAAGAAAAGAGATGGGACCAAATATAAACTTATTTCTGAGTCAAATTAATTAGTATTGGAGGATTTTGTGAATGTAAGGGATATTATTATTATTATTATTATTATTATTATTATTATTATTATTATTATTATCATTATTATTATTATTATTATTATTAGCTAAGCTTCAACCCTAGTTGGAAACAAAGATGCTAAAAACCCAAGGGCTCCAACAGGGAAAAATAGCCCAGTGAGAAAAGGAAAAAAGCAAATAAATAATCTATATAAGAAGTAATGAATAAATAAGATAAGATATTTTAAAAACATTAACTACATTAAAACAGATATTTAATATATAAACAATAAAAGGACTTATGTCAGCCTGTTCAACATAGAAACATTTGCTGCAAGTTTGAACTTTTGAAGTTCTACTGATTCAACTACCCGATTAGTAAGATCCTTCCACAACTTGGTCATAGCTAGAGTAAAACTTCTATTATTATTATTATTATCATTATTATTATTATTACTAGAAAAGCTACAACCATAGTTGGAAAAGCAAGATGCTATAAGCCCAAGGGCTCCAATAGGGACGAATAGCCCAGTGAGGAAAGGAAATAGGGAAATAAATAAAAGATGAGAATGAATTAACAATATATTCTAAAAACAGTAACAGCGTCAAAACAGATATGTCCTATATAAACTATTAACGTCAAAAACAGATATGTCATATATTAACTATAAAAAGACTCATGTCAGCCTGGTATACATAAAAACATTTACTCCAACTTTGTGAACTTTTGAAGTTCTACTGATTCAACCACCCGATTAGGAAGATCATTCCACAACTTGGTAACAGCTGGAATAAAACTTCTGGAATACTGTGTAGTATCGAGCCTTATGATGGAGAAGGCCCGATTATTAGAATTAACCGCCTGCCTAGTATTACGACCAAGAAAGAATTGTTCAGGGAGATCTGAATGTAAAGGATGGTCAGAGTTATGAAATATCTTATGCAACATGCATAATGAACTAATTGAACGACGGTGCCAAAGATTAATATCTAGATCAGGAATAAGAAATTTAATAGACCGTAAGTTTCTGTCCAACAAATTAAGATGAGAATCAGCAGCTGAACACCAGACAGGAGAACAATACTCAAAACAAGGTTGAATGAAAGAATTAAAACACTTCTTCAGAAAAGATTGATCACCAAAACTCTTGTAAGACTTTCTCAATAAGCCGATTTTTTGTGCAATTGAAGAAGACACAGACCTAATGTGTTTCTCAAAAGTAAATTTGCTGTCGAGAATCACACCTCAAATTTTAAAAGTCATAGAAATTTAAAGAAACATTATGAATACTGAGATCCGGATGTTGAGGAGCCACCGTCCTTGACCTACTTACAATCATACTTTGAGTTTTGTTAGGATTCAACTTCATGCTCCATAGTTTGCACCATGCACTAGCTAAATCTCTATTGAGGGATTCACCAACCCCAGATCTACATTCAGGGGATGGAATTGATGCAAAGAGAGTAGCCTACTCTGCATATGCAACAAGCTTGTTTTCTAGGCCAAACCACATGTCATGTGTATATAGTATGAAAAGTAATTGGCCAAGAATACTACCCTGTGGAACACCGGATATCACATTCCTATACTCACTATGGTGCCCATCAACAACAACTCTTTGAGATCTATTACTTAAAAAATCAATAATAATGCTAAGAAACGACCCACCCACTCCCAACTGTTACAGTTTGAAAACAAGGGCCTCAAGATTAACACGGTCAAAGGCAGCACTAAAATCAAGGCCAATCATACGAACTTCCTGACCACAATCAAGGGATTTCTGTACAGCATTGGAGATTGTAAGAAGGGTATCACATGCTCCAAGGCCTTTACGAAAACCAAATTGTAAACTAGGGAATAGATGATTACCTTCAGCAAACGTATTAGGACATTTTGCCAGAAGACGTTCAAAAACTTTAGATAATATGGGATTTATGGAAATTGGGCGGTAATCAGTGGTACTTGAGCTACCAAAAACACATTAACATAGAGGAGTAACATTACTAATTCTCCAACAAGTGCTAAAAGCTCCTCTCCTTGCTAACTTGCGCAAAATAACAGATAACATTGGAGCTAAGAAATCTGCTGTCTTTATAAAAAGAAAAGGAAAAATACCATTTGGGTCTACACCTCCATTTGTAGTATTGAGCCTCATTACGAACAGAATGGAACTGTCTGGGAAGATCTGAACGTAAAGGATGGTTAGAATTATAAAATCTTATGCAACATGCATAATGTACTAATTGAATGACGGTGCCAGAAATTATGTATATAAAAAATAAGAAATTTAATTGACCGTAAGTTACTATTCAACAAATTAAGATGAGAATCAGCAACTGAAGATCACACAGGAGAACTATAATCAATACAAGATAGAAGGAAAAATAAAGATAAGAAAAGAGAAGAAAGGTAAGACTTGAAATGTTTATGTAAGGCTTTTCAGTATATAAAAATGGTAATTAAGGGGTGGATAAAAGTTTGGATAAAAAGTGATGTAATGCAGTATGGCGGTGATACTGCGATTAAATAGGTGTCTAGAATATGTAAGATATATCTAGATGATGGAAGTTTTCCAAGGGAGTGGTAAGAAGAGTATAGGCAAATGTAACCAAATAAATATTATTATACCAGGGGATGTCTCTCATAAGATTTATTTATACAGTGACTTAAAGAGAAGATTACCGAGTTTAGACAATGAAGAGCATTTGTAGATGAACTAATTGTTAAGAAAAGTTTGGAAGTATATGGAGAATTCTGTTTGCGGTATACGTGGAGCAAGAAAATTTCTATGAAAGAATTAATAGAAATGCAATGCGAGGGACAGTGAAAATCTGTCGCCAAATATTTTATATGATACCGATGGCAAAGATTGAAAAAGATAAAAAAAAAGAATAGAAATACCGGTAGGTGGGAGGTGAGGAAAGTGAAGGAAGTGTAGAATAGATGGTGCAGAGAACGAATCGGAAAGGAATTGCTTGATATGCAGGAAGTGCAAAAGTGTGTTACAGATATAGTCGAGTGACACTAGTTGTGTGGGAGGTAGGGTTATGCTAAGGTGGGGGTGTGAGAAGGATGAGGTGGCCAATAAGCTTCTGATCAGCATTCTGTAAAAGTACATATGACCCAATCTGCGATTGATAATTGTTTTGTTTCATCTTGAGTCAAATGTTGATATATATATATATATATATATACATATATATATATATAAATATATATATATATATATATATATATATAAATAAATTTCTACCTCATACTTGGGATCGAACGCTAGCCCCTTCTAATGAAAGGCCAGGTCGAAACCAACCATGCCACGAGAGACCATGAAAGAAATCGGAACCTGACGCTACCTAGCTGTCCGAGGATTTACCTGGCGAGACATCAGTCTCTTACCAGCAAGTTTTACCCGATTTCCCGGCCCACCACGTGACACAATTGGTAGTAATTCATTCAAATTACCCCTAATGAGTCAATATGGATAAATATCAACACAACATCGTGTTCAAATAGAAATAAATTTCTACCTCATACTTGGGATCGAACGCTAGCCCCTTCTAATGAAAGGCCAGGTCGAAACCAACCATGCCACGAGAGACCATGAAAGAAATCGGAACCTGACGCTACCTAGCTGTCTGAGGATTTACCTGGCGAGACATCAGTCTCTTACCAGCGAGTTTTACCCGATTTCCCGGCCCACCACGAGACAAAATTGGTAGTAATTCATTCAAATTACCCCTAAAGAGTCAATATGGATAAATATCAACACAACATCGTGTTCAAATAGAAATAAATTTCTACCTCATACTTGGGATCGAACGCTAGCCCTTTCTAATGAAAGGCCAGGTCGAAACCAACCATGCCACGAGAGACCATGAAAGAAATCGGAACCTGACCCTGGCCTTTCATTAGAAGGGGCTAGCGTTCGATCCCAAGTATGAGGTAGAAATTTATTTCTATTTGAACATTATGTTGTGTTGATATTTATCCATATTGACTCATTAGGGGTAATTTGAATGAATTACTACCAATTGTGTCACGTGGTGGGCCGGGAAATCGGGTAAAACTCGCTGGTAAGAGACTGATGTCTCGCCAGGTAAATCCTCGGACAGCTAGGTAGCGTCAGGTTCCGATTTTTTTCATGGTCTCTCGTGGCATGGTTGGTTTCGACCTGGTCTTTCATTAGAAGGGGCTAGCGTTCGATCCCAAGTATGAGGTAGAAATTTATTTCTATTTGAACACGATGTTGTGTTGATATTTATCCATATTGACTCTTTAGGGGTAATTTGAATGAATTACTACCAATTGTGTCACGTGGTGGGCCGGGAAATCAGGTAAAACTCGCTGGTAAGAGACTGATGTCTCGCCAGGTAAATCCTCGGACAGCTAGGTAGCGTCAGGTTCCGATTTCTTTCATGGTCTCTCGTGGCATGGTTGGTTTCGACCTGGCCTTTCATTAGAAGGGGCTAGTGTTCGATCCCAAGTATGAGGTAGAAATTTATTTCTATTTGAACACGATGTTGTGTTGATATTTATCCATATTGACTCATTAAGGGTAATTTGAATGAATTACTACCAATTGTGTCACGTGGTGGGCCGGGAAATAGGGTTAAAACTCGCTGGTAAGAGACTGATGTCTCGCCAGGTAAATCCTCGGACAGCTAGGTAGCGTCAGGTTCCGATTTCTTTTATGGTCTCTCGTGGCATGGTTGGTTTCGACCTGGCCTTTCATTAGAAGGGGCTAGCGTTCGATCCCAAGTATGAGGTAGAAATTTATTTCTATTTGAACACGATGTTGTGTTGATATTTATCCATATATATATATATATATATATACATATATATATATATATATATATATGTATATATATTTATATATATATATATATATATATATAGTATATATACATATGTGTCTTTTTTATATATATATATATATATATAGATATATATATATAAATATATATATATATATATATAGACATAAATATATATATATATATATATATAAGTATATATATATATATATATATATATGTATAGATATATATATATATATATATATAAATGCATAAGAATCACACGAGTTTATGCAATATGTAAAGGAACAGAGGTAGCTGAGTGATTGAGAATAGGGGATAGTTGTTTAAGCGAAATGGATTCTAGGGTAGGTGGAGAATAGCTATTGGATGATTGGGCTAGTATTTTGAAATTGGCATAGTTAATTGGTTGCTTGGATGGATGAGCGTGACTACGCATGGAAAAAAAATTCCTTTTCATTTAATGTACAACCTGTACGATGACTGACACCTCTATGGGAGTTAATGCGGATCCTCAAGAGTCGGTTGGAATCACCAACATAAGTTTCAAAATTACATCCAGGACAATTATATGAATAAACAATTGAGGACCGCATCAAATCTGGTAGAGTGTCTTTGAATCTGAACAGGCTACCTATGGTTAGTGGATTCTTGAAAACAAACTTGAAATTAACATAGGGATATAAATCAGAAAGAGCTTTCTCAAGTTTACATTTAACATTTCTATAGTCATATAAGAATGGTAGAAATAAATACATATGCTTCTTTGGAACGTATAGTACTGTGGCTTTCGGGAAAAAAAAATGCTTCGTAAGTTTATCAGACAAGTTACATGGATAACAATTCCTAACAAAATACGATTTTGTTTTCCGAAAATGCCAGTATCAAATGTACAATCTTGTAAAGGTTTTGTACCAACCGTGTGTCACACGATCGTACATAGTAACAACATTTCTTTTTTTTTTCGTATATATTATGCTTTGTATCTTCACTCTCCCCTCGCACTGACAGGGACATGAATAAACATGCCTGTTTTTCTTACCGGTAACTGTTAACAGAAACGGTTGTCGGTTGAACATGAAATTGCCTGTTATGTTTTATGTCCTTTTTGCATGGACTTGATGTATATATAAGCTGGTGTTCTGTAATAATTACTGCATATTTAACTGAATTTCATTGATTCAACGAAATTATGTCCATTGATTTATGTTTTATGTTCATTTTTGTCCAAATGCTGAAGTATCTACTTTCCTTGGCCTATCTACTATATATATATATATATATATATATGTATATGTATATATATGTATATATATATATATATATATATATATATATACTATATACATAAACATATATTTATAAAAAAAATTGTCAGTATATTGAAAAAAAAATATTGTAAAATTTTCAGGCATCCAATTTAAACTTTTATTCAACATAATAGTTACTTTACATAGCGATACACATTCTTGGAGGAGACAATAAATTACCACAGGTAATATTAGCTAATTTGTGAGTGAACATAAACACTAATTAATGGTAACATAAATTAAGATAAATTTTACAAAATAACTAGTTCTTCAATTAAATATTTTCATAAAAATCAAAAGAAAAATTGCATTGTTTTCTTCTCAGAGGTATGTCCAATTTCTCATTCTATGTAACTGCAAATGAAATGCAAATATATAGATTAGAAGTGACGTCAGATATTTTAGGAACCTCACAAGCTATTACGTGGTGACACGCACTCATTTTTGTCATATTTTAAAATATTTTCACTTGTATATATCACGTTTCTGGATGAATTTGTTTGCATACATATATAGTTATTTATGACAATATATCTATGTAGAAACTGTGCATGGAAGATTAAACATCAATAGAAAATATAATTATAAATGTCTCAAAAACACCAGCATAAAATTATATAAGCAATGGTCCAGCAGAATTGCTGTACTTTTGTAATAAACATCGGTATCCTAAACGTAACCCTCATTTTCTCTCACCTAATGTCTGCAGTCAAGGTTTGTTCTTACAAATGCAATCATAAATGATGATTGATCGTTCTCCCTCGAAGTAATCTTTTCACAGACATTGCATTCCTTCTTAGACCCTTCGTTCCACAATGCAACAGGCAGCGACGACGGAATTGCGCAATTGATTTGGCTTCACAGTAATTTTCTCCTAACATACTTTGGACGGTAATTTTACGTACGTAGTCTAAAGAGTCCAGATAATCCAGCTCGCTATTCTTCATAATTCTGACATATAATTTTACTCGGTGCTCGTTCCACGGGTGAAATTATAGTTTCATGTTTTTCTTTCTTTCTTCTATGCCATTCACTCCGTGTCCTTATATAGTATCAGAGAGCTAGAATTTTATAATTTTTTTTAATTTTTTTTTTCTAATCAAATATTCATTTTCAGGTATCTGTAAATTACTCTCAGTAGACTACCTATCTGAGTGGTCTAGTATGGTAGTTATCAAACAATTTTGGTACAAATTACTCATCAAGAGGAATGACTCAAAATATGCAGGTCCCCATTTTAATCATGATAATTCAAAATATTTCTGGAAATCTGTAGTTCTTACGATTTTTTGGGCATAGCTGGAATCTAAATTAACACATTTAGTTATATTGTTATGATTAGATAATTGTTGTAAGTATCCATTCCAATTTGCATTCAATGTTGATGACGAACTTTTTATTAGGCTATCAATATATTGAATAATGTGATTTCCCTGTTATTTCACTGTTATATCGTCTATTATATCTATAAAATAAGACCAGGAACCGATTTTCAGTTCGATGTTTTTTTTTTTTTAACGATTAAAGGCACCCATCTAATAGTAACCATGCGAACCTTTTTGGCGAACTGAAACTATCTAGAATCGTGTTAACATATTTGGAAACGAACAATGATATAACCAAAAGAATAAATTTGCTGAATATTCAATATTAGATACTTTTCACTCTCCTTGCCTGCTAAAAAAAGAAGTAATTTCTAACGGAAAAAGGGAAATATAATTTTTGGTATTTTACAACACCCACATTAGGACATATACTGTGGACATTCATATATACATATATGCACACTTTGAAGTGCAAATGCCTTACAATACTGGTTCAAGATATATAAAATAGAGACAGCAATTTAGTTATTGCTAATGTTATCATTCAAATTTAATATAATCATTCAATTTATTCCTCAGTGGGGAGCGTTTTAAGCGAGGGTTAGATCAGGATGTCAGATATTATGGTTCTCCGGGTGTGCTAAAAAGGGAATATGGACTTCACTCAGTAAAGGTAAGTAAATGATGTGGTTTTTCAGTTTCCCTCTAAATGAAAATGAAATTTAACTAATAAACCCCAACAACGCCCCCCCCCCCTTTTTTTTTGTCTGAAGAGTCAGTCCCCGGTAGGAGTAGTCTAACAGTTTTTTGACGAATTACGTTTTTATGTATTATGTATTGCGTATTTTGTATTATGTATTATATGTATTATATATTGTGTATTATGTTGAAAAACAAATAATGTTCCAGTTTCCATCCAAAATGGCCCAAGATTTCTCATGTTCGCAATGTTTAAACAAAGAAATCACAATCGTCAAATGATATATTACACAGGCAAAGCAATTAATCCAAGGATTAATATGCTATATCCTTTACAATTAATTTAAACTTCTGTATTACAAATTTTGCAAAAATGTCGAGCGCAATCAATTCCAAACCTTAGAGCTATTTCTAAATTATCTTCTGAGAGGAGGATCTTCCTTAATACAGTACATATTAAATAATTATTTGGTTCATGTATATACTAGAGTAAATTGGAACTAATGAATCCTAGTATTATAATGAATTTTTTCTTTATTCAAACTACCTTCAACTCTCTATTGGTTGTTTCGCAAAATAACGGAAAACTGAGTTGCCTACAAATATTAGAATAATTTCCTTAAACGGGAGACGAATAAATATCCTAAGGAACTGTCCTATTTGAACCATCACTAACATGAAAACAATGACAGAAGTCAATAAAGATAAATTTTCAATTTACACATGGTGTATTCCATGAAACATTGTTATATCGAAATTCATAAGAGTGTAAACATTTTAGAAGAATGAAGTTACGAACCTTTTCCCCCATTTGATATCTTTAACGGTATCCAAAAGGAATCACACAAAGATCCATTTTCTTTTTAAGAATTAATTCTGAGGAAGTAAATCTCATCATTCTCGTTTGACAAACTTCCCCTAAGGAAATATCCAACTGAAGCATATAAGATGAAATTCCACACGAATGAAGTAATTCCCATTCGTTTAAATAACTTTGAAAAAGTCATATGAAATATCCATCAAGGGAGATGGCTTTCTATTTCATGTATAATGGCTCCGTGGAACTATTCTCATTCCGTACAATCTTCTCTAGTTCTACTGTTGGCATTTCAATTAGTTCTAGTAAGGAAGGCCGTCTATGCCATATTAATGTTCGAATAAATTCCAAAAAGTTAGTTTAATGGAAACAGTTTTCTCACGACCGAGGAATGAAACGATCGTAAAATATAAAAGATACAATGTGATTTGGCAGAAAGGAAGATCCCTCTACATTCTTTACGGTCTCATCCAATTCCTATAATTGCAAGAAGGGAATTTTTTAAAGATTTAATTAGGGAACTTTCTTAACGTCTTGATGAGTAAGTTATGGCTTTTAACTGTTAGGTAAAACGCCTTGTTTGCTGACCAGATATATATTTTTTGCCAGCCAGAAATATAATGTCATAGAAAAAAAAAAAAAAAAAAAAAAAAAATATGATAAATTACATAGTTCTTAAACTTTTGCTTTAAAGCAGTATCTTTTGTTCGGTTCATTGATCCGAAAATATAGAACGTTCCATAGAAAAAATAATTACGTAATAAATGACACTTATAAAAATACAAGCAGGTAAACAAGAGAGTTTACATTGGAATAAAAACCGATGCTGTTTGGCTATGAAAAACTCATATGAATATTATTGTAAACGTGGTGTATATATTATAAGCCTTCCAAGGGTGTCAAATACAGTAAAACGCGTATGTGTGTGTGTGAGAGAGAGAGAGAGAGAGAGAGAGAGAGAGAGAGAGAGAGAGAGAGAGAGAGAGAGAGAGAGAGAGAGAGAGAGAATTTTTTAGAAACACTTGCGCAAAGTACAATCAATGTTACATATTTATCAAATTCATAGCAGTATTTTTAGATTTATTTCAGAAGCAGGTCTTCTGAAAGCTAATAAAATTGTATAAGACATATTTGCTTTTATGGTTGTAAATTGAATATTATTTTAGTCTTTATTCATAATAAACCATATCGGTGTCAACGCCCTTTGGTGTCAGGTGCCAGAGAACTCTAAATCCATCAATCAATCAATTCCCTGAAGTGAAAAGGAAAAAACAAAATATCTCTGATAAAAAAACTTCGATGATAAAAAATAGCTCTAATCTTAAAAATCAGAACACTTGAATGTTTGTAAGTTTCATTTTTGTTCTGGCGTATTTCCTGCTTTTTATATTGATTCCACCATCTCCAATACACCATTTCAATTAATCGAGTAGACAGAGATAAAGGGATGAGCCAGAACAAAAGAAAGGCTTTCTTTGTGTACAAGTCCAAGGCTTCAAGTGTTTCTGACAAAGAGTTCTCATTTGTCTTACTCATACTTTTTTTTTTTTTTATTAATAAGACAATGTATTGGTTACATTGCTAGTTTATAAATCAATTTCCGAGTTCGCAATAGCGAATAAAAAATAAAATGTTGAATATATTTCGTAACTCTCCTATATATGTTAAATGTTTGTTCAGCAGTTGTTTCCCTCCTTAATTTTTCTTATATGATGTGAAATTTTCTTCCTCCTCGTATGCCTCGACCACTTCAACCTCTGGTAGTGTAATTGACAGATCTATGGATTCCTATGGCACCGTACTTTCTCTGCTGTATAAATCTTCCTACATTTTTTTTCCTTATTTTACCTCTCTCCTAGTATATCTTGCTATTGCCTTGGCTGAAGTCTACGTACACCATAGCCGAACAAACACTTTAATTCAGTAGGGAATTTCATCAACATTCATACCAGTGAAAGATAGCGGGAGATACAACAGTCCCGCATTATTGCAGAGAAGTATTTTGATAGTCCACTGGGATGATTGTTATCATTACTTCTATACACTTTTAAAATTACTTGGTTTTCTTCTACTGAGAAGGCTTTCAATTCCAAAGCTCATCTTAATTAATGAAGCAAATCCTTATGTTTATCAAAATTATTATCATTTTTACATACCAACAAAACTTCTAGGTTGTATCTCTGGGTCTAGATCTGGGTAGCAACCTGCCTTAATGTATTACCCTTATTTACTATCCATCTCACTCACCTTACCATTATTTTCAATGAATTTCATAAACATAGTCTGATCAGTTTGAGATTTTGGCAGCCTTATTCACATCTTATCATAATTTTCGTAAGCATAGTGCATTAATAAATGTAAACTGTTAAGGAAATTTGATCTTGAAAATGAGAAATTTCAACAAACACTTTACCAATGAATGACTCAACGTTACGAAAACGTAACTATCAAACACCATCTCAACTTTTTTTTTTTTCTTTATTCTTCCATTTCTTCCTTACTTCTAGACTCTTTGTACCCTCAGGGACCGCCCACTTGAGGTGTTGTCATAGCTATCTCAGATCTGGGAAGTCCTCTTCTATCTCCTTATTTGATGTCAGTGACTGAATTGGTTGCTGGGCCATTGTAACATTCAGTCGCTGATTGAATCAATTATCAATTTTGCTTTTAACTCTGTTTAAGCAGTAAATTTCGTGCATTCGTTATTATTATTTTTTCTTATTATCCAATTTGCTAGTGTCTTTCTTTTGCAGAAGTTTTAATAATTTTTGTATTGTTTTTTCTCTTTTCCTGTTGTGTGATGACCCTACTGACACTATTCGAATTATAATTTTCAATTAGTCTGGATCTGTAAATTGCTATAGAAATAATAATAATAATAATAATAATAATAATAATAATAATAATAACTACAACAACAACAACAACAACAACAACAACAACAACAACAACAACAACAATAATAATAATAATAATAATAATAATAATAATAATAATAATAATAATAACTTTAAATCTACGTTCAGTGATCCAGTCATAATGCATTTTGAATCGAGATATGCATAACTTTATTTGAGAGTAACTGATAACTTGAAAGTAAATATTAATCATGGTGTTGCTGAAAGCAAATTTTAATAAAAAACTAAATTGTAGAGGAAAATAGATTGCGTGTTTATTTGGATAAACGTACTTCTTTATAGTTTATGCAAAGAGGTAGGTATATGATATTTTGATAAATCAAACAAAATACATAGTAAATGATTTAATTATTCTAATTTACAAGTCTATAAAAAATAAAAAATAAAACGTGTAATTTTTGTCATTGGATTGAAGGTCAAGGATAACGGGATCCAATCTTTCATGGAAATTGTTTATGTTCCAGCATTCGTCTCCTAAACATCTTCTGTGACACAAAGCTAAGCTTCCTCCTATCTCTATTGCATATCAGCCCTAGTGAAGTGATGTAAGGAGGACCGCAGATCGTGTTTTATGACCTCCCATACCTGATCGATGACCTTAACCTCTGGATATTTGATGGGCAGATAGACAACCCTGACAACTTTAGGATTATCTTGAACATCGGCCAGTAAATTGTACGCTAATGATAACACTAAAGATTATAGCAAAAAAAAAAAAAAAAAAAATAATAATAATAATAATAATAATAATAATAAGAAGAAGAAGAAGAAGAAGAAGTATGCACCCTATATTAGATGAAGCCCTTTTATCGCTGCAATTACACCCAAACAGAGAGAGAGAGAGAGAGAGAGAGAGAGAGAGAGAGAGAGAGAGAGAGAGAGAGAGAGAGAGAGAGAGAGAGAGACATTTCCAATGTGAAGAGACAAGGATAAACAGCACATTCGAACTTTTTTTCTAAGAAAAAGAGAAATAGTTTTTTTATTGCCTTTACTCTTTCATAACAGTAGAAATTTTTGGTAAACGGAATGACATTCATTATTTTGGAAGAATAAAAAGACAGAAATTTTTCATGAGAGCATTTTTTTTTCGGTGGATTCATTGTCCTAGATGGGTTTTACATCCTTAATTCGCGTTTTATTTTGTCTTTTAATCAATAGACGTTAAGACATTTTTTTGTTACCTTTATTTACCTTTATTTTATCTTATTTATCTTAACAATTATAAATTTATCTTAATTATCTTTAATCTAAAAAGCTACTTTTGCAATTTCTGATTGTTAGAATCGGTAACTGTCACTGCTCCCTACTAGCTATGCTTTGCAATGCACCCTTTTTGTTTTCTTTAAAATACAGAAAAAGTAATACTTCGTTACAAAATCATATAATTTTTTAGATTTGTTTCTTTAATTTTATGCTATTTAGTTTAAAGTTAAGTTTCCAGCCCCATCGACTTTTGCATGAAAATAGTGGTAGGAAGTGAGTGCTATCATAAAGCTGACATCAAAGAATGAGAGACTTAAAATTAAATGAAAAAGTTGGATAGCCATTCTTTTACTTGTCAGTCCAACTACTTCTGTAATGTTGGCGTTCGTAACAACAGAAACCTCAAGAGAAACCATATCTAATTCTGGCCGGTGCTTCTTGATAGTTGAACCAGGCATTTTTAGTTTCCTGCTGCAAACATTTCATGCTCAAAGTTTTCGGCAATTTAGTTTTTCGCTGAGTTTGCAGTCCCTTAAGAGCAGTGTGCTCAAAGTATGCAGTGAATGAGTGAAACAACGACTCCCAAAGTTTTTTCAGAATTCAATTTTTTTCCTGACTCGGCTAGATCTAAAACTGCGAAAATTTTGAAATGAAAACTTCCTTTATACTATTTTCGCTGATCGAGACAATAAAGAAAAGTCTTTTTTGAACTGCTTTAATTCTTCGACAGTTTCAAATGTCTTTCCGACCTCACGAATTCTAATTCTGGATCTTATTAAAGTTTTCTGATACCTACTCTCGTTCTACCGTCATTATGCTTCAGCTGAAAATGAGGAGAACAGATTTTTCTCCAAAAAGGGGAATCTCTCTCTCTCTCTCTCTCTCTCTCTCTCTCTCTCTCTCTCTCTCTCTCTCTCTCTCTCTCCGGTAAAACGATTTTAATAACCTCAACGTTTTGGCGTTTATTTTACTTGTTCTTGATTTATAAGTTACATTCTGCAAGTGGTAATAGTCAGTTTGTTTTTGATTAAGCAAAGCAAAATCATATGCTATATAAAAGAAATATTATTTAAAAATTACTTGTTTGTTATTCACTGTTTACAATAACGCACTGTGTGAAAAAAAAAGTTTTACGATAGACTGTTTTAATAGGAAAGAAGAAAAAGATCTTTTAAAATGGTCAGAATTGTTTTCGGTAGGTTTGTTCAGTATTCAGTGTGAATCTTCTGGAACTGTTTCCTTTCTACCTTTTTTAAATAATTTCTATCCTGGTGTCCTACTCGAATTGAAGATTTGCTCTTTGGTGTCTGGCACTTAGCTAACAAATAAATTTTTTTAGTGGTCTTCAAAAGGACAAAAGTGCTGTTTGCTGCATTACTTTTTTTTTTTGCTTCTAAATTGTTATTCTTTACCAATGCCATATCTATCAATTCACTTTATTCTAGTTACCTGTCCCCTTTATGACAAGTTTATGTAGAGTTAGAGTGCTTTTGCACTAGCGTAAGGAGAGTTATTTACGGTTGCCTAACGTGAAAAAGATACATTCAACAGTCTTTACGAGGTTATACTCTTGTCATTAGCTTTCTTATTCACATATGCATTTTCATCTAAAATAGATTTTTTCTGCATATGCAACAATCTGATTCAATGTTCCTCTTTATATATATATATATATATATATATATATATATATATATATATATATATATATATATATATATATATACACACATATGTGTGTGTGTGTCTATGTGTGTATGTATTGATCGTGGCCAAGTGGTTTAGTCACTGTCTATACAAGCTTGCCGACCAGGGTTCGATTCCCGGCAGGACCCAAGCTCTTGTCTTCGTGTGATTTCGCCTGGGGCTCTGATCCCGAGGTCGTTAAGAGAATCCAGACATTAATGTATCAAAAATATATGTGGCTTATTTGAATATGAAAAACACGTCTAAATATGCAAAATTTATTATATATAAATAAATATATATATATATATATATATATATATATACTGTATATATATATATATATATATATATATATATATATATATATGTATATATATATATATATATATATATATATATATATATATATATATATATATATACATATATATATGTATATATATAATTATATATTTATATGTATATACATACATATATATATATATATATATATATATATATATATATATATATATATATATATATATATATACATATATATACATATATATATATATATATATATATATATATATATATATATATATATATATATATACTTCACTATAGCTCTCAAGAGAAACGTAAACTAGTGCTGTGAAAGATGGATAAATGAACAGAATAACAAATTCTGCCTGGTCGTCTATCTTCTCTGTATGGTTGGTATGAGTTTTTATCGCCATAGGCTCTAGTTATTTACTTTACGTATGTTAAAACTCTCAAGTCTTATTGTGTTATCACAACCGG
>NC_090725.1:224205173-224210173 GCF_036898095.1 Palaemon carinicauda | reverse complement strand
AATTTAATGGTCGCTATATAGAAATATACCGTTCTTGATGATTAACTGCTGAATTTGATGGTCGCTATATAGAAATATACCATTTTTGATGATTAACTGCTGGATTTGGTGGTCGCTATAAAAATATTCTGTTTTTGACGATTAACTGCTGAATTTAACGGTCGCTACATAAAAATACACCGTTCTTGACAAATAACTGTTGAATTTAATGGTAACTATATAAGAATATACTGTTTTTGATGTTTAAGTGTTGAATTTAATGGTCATTATACAGAAATATACCATTTTTGATGATCAACAACTGAATTTAATGGTCGCTATATAGAAATATACCGTTCATGATGTTTAACTGCTGAATTTAGTGGTCGTTATATAGAAATATACCGTTCATGGTGTTTAACTGCTGAATTTAGTGGTCGTTATATAGAAATACACCGTTCTTGACAATCAACTGCTGAATCTAATGGTCACTATATAGGAATATACCATTCTAAACGATTAACTACCGAATTTAATGGTCGCTATAAACAAACGTACAGTTCTTGACGATTAACTAGTGAATTTGATAGTCACTATAAAGAAATATACTATTCTTATTGCTTAACTGCAAAATTTAATGGGCACTATATAGATATACACCATTCTTGACGATTAACTGCTAAATTTAATGGTCGCTATATAGAAATATACCATTCTAGATGATTAGTTACCGAATTCAATGGTTGCCATATAGAAATATACCGTTCTTGACGATTAACTGCTGAATTTCATGGTTGCTATATAGAAATATACCGTTCTTGACGATTAACTACTGAATTTTATTGTTGCTTCATAGAAATATACAGTTCTTGATGATTAACTACCGAATTTAATTGTCGCTATATAGGAATATACCGTTCTTGACAATTAACTGCTTAATTTAATAGTCACTATGCAGATATAAATTGTTCTTGACGATTAACTACTGAATTTAATGGTCGCTATATAGAAATATACCGTTCTTGATGATTAACTGCTGAATTTGATGGTCGCTATATAGAAATATACCATTTTTGATGATTAACTGCTGGATTTGGTGGTCGCTATAGAAATATTCTGTTTTTGACGATTAACTGCTGAATTTAACGGTCGCTACATAAAAATACACCGTTCTTGACAAATAACTGTTGAATTTAATGGTAACTATATAAGAATATACTGTTTTTGATGTTTAACTGCTGAATTTAATGGTCACTATACAGAAATATACCATTTTTGATGATCAACAACTGAATTTAATGGTCGCTATATAGAAATATACGGTTCATGATGTTTAACTGCTGAATTTAGTGGTCGTTATATAGAAATATACCGTGCATGGTGTTTAACTGCTGAATTTAGTGGTCGTTATATAGAAATACACCGTTCTTGACAATCAACTGCTGAATCTAATGGTCCCTATATAGGAATATACCGTTCTAAACGATTAACTACCGAATTTAATGGTCGCTATAAACAAATGTACAGTTCTTGACGATTAACTAGTGAATTCGATAGTCGCTATAAAGAAATATACTATTCTTATTGCTTAACTGCAAAATTTAATGGGCACTATATAGATATACACCATTCTTGACGATTAACTGCTAAATTTAATGGTCGCTATATAGAAATATACCATTCTAGACGATTAGTTACCGAATTCAATGGTTGCCATATAGAAATATACCGTTCTTGACGATTAACTGCTGAATTTCATGGTTGCTATATAGAAATATACCGTTCTTGACGATTAACTACTGAATTTTATTGTTGCTTCATAGAAATATACAGTTCTTGATGATTAACTACCGAATTTAATTGTCGCTATATAGGAATATACCGTTCTTGACAATTAACTGCTTAATTTAATAGTCGCTATGCAGATATAAATTGTTCTTGACGATTAACTACTGAATTTAATGGTCGCTATATAGAAATATACCGTTCTTGATGATTAACTGCTGAATTTGATGGTCGCTATATAGAAATATACCATTTTTGATGATTAACTGCTGGATTTGGTGGTCGCTATAAAAATATTCTGTTTTTGACGATTAACTGCTGAATTTAACGGTCGCTACATAAAAATACACCGTTCTTAACAAATAACTGTTGAATTTAATGGTAACTATATAAGAATATACTGTTTTTGATGTTTAACTGCTGAATTTAATGGTCACTATACAGAAATATACCATTTTTGATGATCAACAACTGAATTTAATGGTCGCTATATAGAAATATACCGTTCATGATGTTTAACTGCTGAATTTAGTGGTCGTTATATAGAAATATACCGTTCATGGTGTTTAACTGCTGAATTTAGTGGTCGTTATATAGAAATACACCGTTCTTGACAATCAACTGCTGAATCTAATGGTCCCTATATAGGAATATACCGTTCTAAACGATTAACTACCGAATTTAATGGTCGCTATAAACAAATGTACAGTTCTTGACGATTAACTAGTGAATTTGATAGTCGCTATAAAGAAATATACTATTCTTATTGCTTAACTGCAAAATTTAATGGGCACTATAGAGATATACACCATTCTTGACGATTAACTGCTAAATTTAATGGTTGCTATATAGAAATATACCATTCTAGACGATTAGTTACCGAATTCAATGGTTGCCATATAGAAATATACCGTTCTTGACGATTAACTGCTGAATTTCATGGTTGCTATATAGAAATATACCGTTCTTGACGATTAACTACTGAATTTTATTGTTGCTTCATAGAAATATACAGTTCTTGATGATTAACTACCGAATTTAATTGTCGCTATATAGGAATATACCGTTCTTGACAATTAACTGCTTAATTTAATAGTCGCTATGCAGATATAAATTGTTCTTGACGATTAACTACTGAATTTAATGGTCGCTATATAGAAATATACCGTTCTTGATGATTAACTGCTGAATTTGATGGTCGCTGTATAGAAATATACCATTTTTGATGATTAACTGCTGGATTTGGTGGTCGCTATAGAAATATTCTGTTTTTGACGATTAACTGCTGAATTTAACGGTCGCTACATAAAAATACACCGTTCTTGACAAATAACTGTTGAATTTAATGGTAACTATATAAGAATATACTGTTTTTGATGTTTAACTGCTGAATTTAATGGTCACTATACAGAAATATACCATTTTTGATGATCAACAACTGAATTTAATGGTCGCTATATAGAAATATACCGTTCATGATGTTTAACTGCTGAATTTAGTGGTCGTTATATAGAAATATAATGTTCATGGTGTTTAACTGCTGAATTTAGTGGTCGTTATATAGAAATACACCGTTCTTGACAATCAACTGCTGAATCTAATGGTCAATATATAGGAATATACCGTTCTAAACGATTAACTACCGAATTTGATGGTTGCTATAAACAAATGTACAGTTCTTGACGATTAACTAGTGAATTTGATAGTCGCTATAAAGAAATATACTATTCTTATTGCTTAACTGCAAAATTTAATGGGCACTATATAGATATACACCATTCTTGACGATTAACTGCTAAATTTAATGGTCGCTATATAGAAATATACCATTCTAGACGATTAGTTACCGAATTCAATGGTTGCCATATAGAAATATACCGTTCTTGACGATTAACTGCTGAATTTCATGGTTGCTATATTGAAATATACCGTTCTTGATGATTAACTACTGAATTTTATTGTTGCTTCATAGAAATATACAGTTCTTGATGATTAACTACCGAATTTAATTGTCGCTATATAGGAATATACCGTTCTTGACAATTAACTGCTTAATTTAATAGTCGCTATGCAGATATAAATTGTTCTTGACGATTAACTACTGAATTTCGTGGTCGCTATATAGAAATATACCGTTCTTGACGATTAACTACTGAATTTAATGGTCGCTGCATAAAAATATACCATCCTTGATAATTAACTGATGAATTTGATGGTCATTATAAAGTCATATACTGTTTATATTGATTAACTGCTGAAATTAATGGCCGCTATATATAAATACACCATTCTTGACGATTATCTGCTAGATTTAATGGTCCCCATATAGAAATATAACATTTTTGACGATTAACTGATGGATTTGATGGTCGCTATATAAAATTACCCGTTCTTGACGATTATTTACCGAATTTAATGGTGTCTATATAGAAATATATTGTTTTAGAGTCTATAGCGTTCTTATCGATTAACTTGTGAATTTGATGATCGATGTATAGAAATATATTGTTCTGTTTTGTTGGAACCTTCCCGATGTCTTGATTTTGTATTCCCATACACGTGACATATGTTATTCTGTTTTTTATGAGGGGCCAAGAGTTAATTCATTCATGAAAGTACCTCCAAATGCCTATGATATCATTATTATCATTATTATCATTATTATCATTATTATCATTATTATTATAAGCACAGCTACAACCTTGATTGGAAATGCAGAAATTGACAACTGCAAGGGCTCAAACAGGGAAAACAATACAGGGAGGGAAGAAAATAAGGAAATATCTATCAACCTATACAAGCTTATAAGTAATGAATACAAAAAAAATATTTTAAGGTAATTAACAACGTTAAAATAGATAAAAAATCAGTCGTATATAAACATTGAAATTATCTTTGTGCCAACCTTTTCACAGAAAAGAATTTACAACAATCTTTAAAAGTAAAACTCTCCATTGAAAAGCAACAAATTTTTTAATATTGTTAATTTTCAATTGCATGAATTTTTTAAACTGTATCTTTAATCTGTATGAAAGGCACATTTTAATAGTTTTCCTTGTACATTGATTTCATATATTTAAATACCTATATACAAGAAGTAATTTATCTTCTACTCCTCTATAATCATGAAACAAAGTAAGAAGGTACTTAGAAGACAGGTTCTTTATAAAGAAATATAAAAAGATATATTAAAACCAAGTATGGTATTCACACAACTGCAGTCAGACAACCGTGTA
>NC_090725.1:224172673-224200173 GCF_036898095.1 Palaemon carinicauda | reverse complement strand
TATGTAGCTTTTATATAATCTTGTCCACAGACAGACAGACGGACACAGGCAAATAAAAAAATAAATAAACCGACTCGATTTTATATCCTCCAAGGCAGAAGTAATTACTATTCACCCCCGTACAGCATTAGTCCAGCTCTCTAAACAGTTCACACAGAAGGGTTTCATTCAATATACATATAGTAATCTTTAAAAACCTTATGTCTAATATATAATATCTTGTATTCAATATATATTTAAGAGGAAAGCAATTCTTATTTGATACTATCCTATCTTAATCCTGTAAATCTGCCGGAAGATAATCTCATTAAAGGCTATTTGTGTGGATGAACATTTTAGGAACTTTGTTGTATCACACAGTAGCTTTTACGAAACACTTTCTCAAGAAGTTTCAGTACTAAAAACGGTATAGTTCTATATAGTGATTATTAAATTCAGCAGTTACTCGTCAAGAACAGTATATTTCAATATAGGGACTATTAAATTCAACAGTTAATCATCAAGAACGATATATTTCTACATAGGGACTATTAAATTCAGGAGTTGATTATCAAGAACAGTATATTTCTATATGGGGACTATTAAATTCAGTAGTTAGTCGTTAAGAACGGTATATTTATATATACCGTCCATTATATTGAGCAGTTAATCGTTAAAAACGGTATATTTCTGTATAGCAACCAATGTATTCAGTAGTTAGGCGTCAAAATCGGTATATTTCTGTATAGCGAGCATCAAATTTAGCAGTTAGTCGTCAAAGACAGTTAAATTTCTATATAACGAGCAATAAATTCAGCAGTTAATCGTCAAGAATGGTATACTTTTATATAACCTCCATTAAATTTAGCAGTTGATCGTCAAGAATGGTATATTTCTACATATCAACCGTTAGATTCACCAGTTAGTCATGAAGAATGGTATACATCTATATAGCGTCCATTAAATTTAACAGTTGATTGGCTAGAACGGTATATTTCAACATACCAACCATCAAATTCAGCAGTTAGTCATGAAGAATGGTATACTTCTACAGAGCATCAATTAAATTCAGCAGTTGATCGTCAAGAAAGATATATTTCTACATGCCAATCATTAAGTTCAGCAGTTAATTGTGTAGAATGGTTTACATCTATATAGGGTTCATTAAATTCAGCAGTTGATCGTCAAGAAAGATATATTTCTAGATACCAACCATTAAATTCAGCAGTTAGTCGTGAAGAATAGTATACTTCTATAAAGCGTCCATTAAATTCAGCAGTTGATTGTCAAGAAGGGTATACTTCTATATAGCGTCCATTATATTCAGCAGTTAATCGACAAGAACAGTACATTTCTACATACCAACCATTAAATTCTGCAGTTAGTCGTGAAGAATGGTATACTTCTATATAGCGTCCATTAAAATCAGCAGTTGATCGTAAAGAACGGTATATTTCAACATACCAACCATTAAATTTAGCAGTTAATCATCAAGAATGGTATACTTTTATATAGCGTCCATTAAATTCAGCAGTTAGTTGACAAGAACGGTACATTTCTACATACTAACCATTAAATTCAGCAGCTAGTTGTGAACAATGATATATTTCTATATAGCAACCATTAAAATCAGCAGTTGATCGTCAAGAAAGATATATTTCTAAATACCAACCATAAAATTCAGCAGTTAATCATGAAGAATGGTATACTTCCATATAGCGTCCATTAAATTCAGCAGTTGATCATCAAGAACGGTATATTTCTACATACCAACCAATAAATTCAGCAGTTAAACGTCAAAAACAGTATATTTCTATACGGCAACCAATGTATTCAGTAGTTAGGCGTCAAAAATCGGTATATTTATATATAGCGAACATCAAATTCAGCAGTTAGTCTTCAAAAGCGGTATAATTCTATATAGTGAGCATTAAATTCCGCAGTTAAGTTAATCGTCAAGAATGGTATACTTCTATATAACGACCATTAAATTCAGCAGTTATTCGTCAAGAACGGTATATTTTTACCTACCAACCAATAAATTCAGCAGTTAATCGTCAAGAATGGTATACTTCTATATAGCATCCATCAAATTCAGCAGTTGATCGTCAAGAACGTATATTTCTACATACTAACCATTAAATTCAGCAGTTAATCGTCAAGAATGGTATACTTCTATATAGCATCCATTGAATTCAGCAGTTGATCGTCAAGAACGTATATTTCTACATACTAACCATTAAATTCAGCAGTTAATCGTCAAGAAAGGTATACTTCTATATAACGACCATTAAATTCAACAGTTAATCGTTAAAACAGTATATTTCTATATAGTAACCAATGTATTCAGCAGTTAGTCGTCAAAACCAGTATATTTCTATATAGCGAGCATTAAATTCAGCAGTTAGTCGTAAAGAACGGTATATTTTTATATACAAACCATTTCATTTAGCAGTTAATCGTCAAAAATGGTATACTTCTATATAGCGTTCAATAAATTTAGCAGTTGATCGTCAAGAACGGTATATTTCCACATACCAACTAATAAATTCAGCAGTTAATCGTCAAGAACGGTATATTTTTACATACCAACTATTAAATTCAGCAGTTAATCGTCAAGAATGGTATACTCTTCTATAACGACCGTTAAATTCGGCAGTTAATCGTCAAGAACGGTATATTTCTTCATACTAACCATTAAATTCAGCAGTTAATCGTCAAACCCAGTATATTTCTATATAGTAAGCGACGTATTCAGTAGTTATGCGTCAAAATTGGTATATTTCTATAGAGTGAGCTTCAAATTCAACAGTTAAGTCGTCAAAAACAGTATATTTCTATATAACGAGCATTAAATTCAGCAGTTAGTTGTGAAGAACGGTGTATTTTTATATACAAACCAATAAATTCAGCAGCTAATTGTCAAAAATGGTATATTTCTGTATAGTGACCATTAATTTCAGCAGTTATTCGCCAAGAATGGTATACTTCTATATAGCATCCATTAAATTCAGCAGTCAATAGTTAAAAACAGTATATATCTATACAGCGACCATTGAATTCACCAATTAACCATCCAGAGGGCATATTTCTATACAGCAAGCACCAAATCCAGCAATTAATTGGGAAGAACGGTATATTTCTATAAAGCGATCAATAAATTCACGAGTTAATGGTTAAGAACAGTATATTTCCATATAGCTACCATTAAATTCAGCAGTTAATTGTCAAGAACGGTATATTTCTATATAGCAACCATTATATTCAGCAATTATTTGTCACGAACAGTATATTTCCATATAACGACCATTAAATTCAGCAGTTATTCATAAATAGAGGTATATTTCTATATAGCTTCCATTAAATTTAGCAGTTAATGGTCAAGGACAGTATATTTCTATATAGCGACTAATAAGTCAAGCAGTTAATAGTTAAGAATGGTATATACTTATATAGCGACTATTAGATTCAGCAGTTAATCGTTAAGATCTGTATATTTTTATATAGCGATTATTAGACTCAGCAGTTATTCATCAAGAAAGGTATATATATTTTTATACAGCGATCATTAAATTTAGCAGTTAATCCTTAAGAACTGTATATTTTTGCATAGCGACTATAAAATTCAGCAGTTAACCATCAAAACCGGTATATTTCTATATAGCAAGCATCAAATTCAGCAGTTAATTATCAAAACTGGTATTATTCTATATAGAGACCATCAAATTCAGAAGTTATTCATCAAAACCGGTATATTTGTATTGAGTGACCATCAAATTCAGCAGTTAATTATCAAAAAAGTTATATTTCTATAAACCAACAATTAAATTCAGCAGTTAATCGTCAAAAACGGTATATTTCTATATAGCAATACTTAAATTCAGTAGTCAATCGTCAAAAACGGTATATTTCTTAATAGCAACCCTTAAATTCAGCAGTTAATAGTAAAAAAAAATATATTTCTATTTAGCGACCAATAAATTCAGTAGATAATCGTCAAAAACGGTATATTTCTATATAGCGACCATTAAATTCAGCAGTTAATTGTCAAGAACGGTATATATCCATAAAGAGACCAATAAATTCGGTAGCTAATCATAAAAAAACGGTGTATTTTTATGTAGTGACCATTAAATTTATTACTGAATCATCAAAAACAGTATATTTCTATATAGCAACCAACAAATCTAGCAGTTAATCGTCAAAAATGGTATATTTCTATATAGCGACCATTATATTCAGCAGTTAATCATACAAAAACTGTATATTACTATATAACCACCATAAAATCCAGTAGATAATCGTCCAAAACGGTATATTTCTTTATAGCGACCAATAAATTCAGTAGATAGTCGTCAAAAACGGTATATTTCCATAAAGCGACCAATAAATGCAGTAGCTAATCGTCAAAAATGGTGTATTTTTATGTAGCGACCATTAAATTCATTACTGAATCATCAAAAACGGTATATTTCTATATAGCAACCAATAAATCTAGCAGTTAATCGTCAAAAACGGTATATGTCTATATAGTGACCATTATATTCAGCAGTTAATCATACAAAAACGGTATATTACTCTATAACGACCATAAAATTCAGTAGATAATCGTCCAAAACGATATATCTCTTTATAGCGACCAATAAATTCAGTAACTAATCATCAAAAACGGTATATTTTTATATAGCTACCATTAAATTCAGCAGTTAATCGTGAAGAACATTTTATTTCTTTATAGCGACCAATAAATTTAGCAATTAATCTTTAAGCGTATATTTCTTTATACCAACCATTAAATTCAGCAGTTAATCGTTAAGAATGGTATATTTCTATATACTGACCATTTAATTCAGCAGTTAATTGTTAAGAATAGTATATTTATATACAGAAACTATCAGATTCAGCAGTTAATCGTCAATAATGGTATATATCTATATATTGACCATTAAATTCAGCACTCAATTGTTTATACCACTGATATACGCATAAATAGATTGATTTGCCAAACTTAGTTGTTGAACTAAAAACTAAAATATTCAAATCATAACACTCTTACAGCCGTGACTGCATCCAGTCCAAACTTACTGATCTGCGCTATTCTACACGATCAATGGGAATAGTTTACATCGTGCCAGGTTAATCGATGTATCGTAATTGTTAAATATAATTCTCGTGCAATCTAAATCACGAACAATAATAGGGAAATCAAGAGGACATTGGATATAATTTTCCGTTCTTGAGGCATTGAATATGTCTATTAATTTCGACGTTATAAAAACCTTTTGTTATATATTAGATATACTTCACATTGTTTGTCTCTTTCTTTCCCACTTTTAAATAATGATAGCTCTTTTCTCTGACCATGTGAATGTTTCTAAAATAAAAAGTCGCTTAAACACCAGCTGTAAATTCCTTGCATCTTCCTCTGCAATTAAAAAGCATAGGATGAGGTCGTATCTTGGATGTATTAAAAACACAGCATAATAGGTATGCTTAAGGAAGTATGAGGCTCGATTATGGCCAAATAAACCAGCCAGTGAAACTAGCATACCGGAAATGTCAGCTGTCATTGGACTAACTAGGTAGTAAATACAACATATGAAAACACCGAACTTACAGATGAGGGATGGACGTGTGTATAAAACAGATCATGAATAAATGGATAAGGAAAGCAATATAGCCTACTTAGATCAATAAATGTTAGTCCTTATTTTATGTAAGCCTCATAAGCTAGATAGCAAGCAACTTTCTAAAACTTGAAAAAAAAGTGTTCATAAATTGCACAAATTAATCCATATCCCTTGCATGCACAGGTGTTTACCTATATATAATTAGAGGCAACTTGGCTAAGCAGGAAATGATGCCGCAAACGTCAATGTACCATAAATGTAACATAATTACTAGATCCAAGAGGGATGCGTTTTATCCCAAAGGCTTCCACACACGAGAATGGCAGAAATTCTGGCCCTAAATTATTTATACCCTTAGAAAAATAATTTAAAATCAGTAAAATATGACATACTCCATACACAGGTAAGTGTGAACTCTCTCCCATTAATTATCTTAATAATGAAGAAGTGTAAAAAATCAGTTTACAGAGTTCTAGAGGATACACTAACCTTCGGCCGTGGAATTTCTTTAGCTTAACAACAAATTATACGGAAGAGAGACCTAAAAAAAAGGCCTGATACACACCAACCATTAATTGGTTGAACTGTCATTTATGATTGGGTGAGTCTAGGGACATAATAGTGTCCTAGATACCTACCATATATATATATGGGTGAGTCTAGGGACATAATAGTGTCCTAGATACCTACCATATATATATATATATATATATATATATACACATATATATATAGATTATGAACAGTTTTAATGGTTCATCAGGTGCTTTTAAAATACTAAAAGAATTGGGACTGGAATGAACCGATGGACTGCAACAACCAAAGGGGTGGGTAAAACAGAAAAGACTTAGTCCCTTAACCTAGTTTATTATACAAAAATAACATACAATAATTACAATGAGCACAGGTAATGGGAAGCACAGTACTTTAATGATGATTACCATAAATTCAGATTAAAATTCAAAGTTTCAAATACAGACAACTTAAAGTTAAAGTAAATGATAAACAATTAGCAGAATTCAATAACAAAAACACCGTAAGCAGCAGTAATGACAAACGAATAAATGAAAAAACACCTATCACAATTAACAATAGTCAGCAAAAACACAGTAAGCAGCAGCAATGACCAATTAATAAGAGAATCTTCTCATTATTAATAAAATAATAAAGAAGAGTCCATACACTTGCTCCACACTAAATAACAAGAGCTAATACTTGCTCAACACGATACAAAACCGTAATTACTGAAGAGTCATACACTGCTCTTCCAACATATCATAAACATGCACAAACAACCCATTACCCTCGAGGACGTCCATCGAACACTACAGGAACGACCACGACAGTGTCGATGCAATAGCCACTTCGCTGCCACCGAAGAATAACTCTTCAAAACTGCTAACCATGGTTTGGTCACCATCTCGTCCTCGGGAGCTGGGTTGACGGCAAGTGACCCACACCTGCTGTATCACTACCATCACCGTCAACTAGGTGATACTCCAAAGCTGTTACTGCTGCTCGTTCTCGACTGCATCACGAGAACCTGTGAATCTGGCTTCACAAACCTGACTGACTCTTGTCACTCACATTGTGGCAAAAGTAAACAAGACACCCGCCTTGACAAAGAAAAAGGGCAGTTAAAAAAATTGAAACTAGGTTGTTTCAAAGTCAAACAACCTAACAATATATACAGTATATATATATATATATATATATATATATATGATCATCGCCAAACTCTCAACCGAAGGTATGATCAGGAAGATTCAGGTATAACTGTTTATGACTAAGCTCCCCAAAACGTCCTGCCTCTTGCTCATAAGGACAGAGGTTACATACCATATTAGGAACTACCAGACTAGAATATGTCTCGAACTCCTGTCTAACAGATTATAAGACAGGCTCACCCAATAGCACACTGGACATTAAAGCATTCAAAGAAAAGGAAAACTGAAACCCAGGCCAGGGTGTGAGCAAAAGGACACCTCCCACAGCAAGAGAAATAATATGAAAAAAATACACATACCATATAGGGCAAAGAACCCAACCAATGATAAAGAATAATTCATCTAAAAGCTAAGAAATTACATCTCGAGAATTACATTGAAATTGCAGATATTTCGTTTGTTACAACATGGAATAACCTGGAAACCCCTCAACTCCATGATTCATCTGGAAACTACAACTCTGTAGACAGAGAACAATTAACCTTTCTAGAACAATTCAGGCTGGACGTCTTACTGGAAATCCTATTTATCCTGGTGAAATCAACATCTTCGTATACACAGCTCTGAAACTTAATCTTCTCTTGGCACCATAGTGTTATTTGCAGAGTAACTTAGATAAAAAAAAGATTTTCCCACATAGGAGAGGGAAATCGGTAAATCTGTTGACTACAGTAATCGCTTCTTATTGTAATTCAGAATTATATTATATAACTGAATAATCACCTCTAATTTTGTGTAGAATCAGGTGATTAATCAACAGCCTCAAATTATGAAAGCATTGGTGCCGTTTTCTCGAGAATTTTTTTTTTTCCGATGCACAAAGGTTTACATCTAGGCTATTTCTAACGGTTGTATTAATCGAGTGAAATGGATTGTTTATTCCACTCACTGACTGCACGGCCTGCACTGGAGAGAGCCCCTTTAATGAATGCAGCTCTTAGTATGAAGACGAAAACACGGTCATTATATGTTACAACTAAAATATTGTTTTCGGGGCATTTTTATTAGGTAGCTGTTTATTTCTGTATTTTTTTTTTTGGCTGAATTCTGTTCAATGTCTACTGGTGCAAATGTGAGGATAAAGGTTTTCTGCTAAAAATCTTTAAAATTATCGTAGAATATTGTGACTATGTCATTCAACGTTAGAGAGAGAGAGAGAGAGAGAGAGAGAGAGAGAGAGAGAGAGAGAGAGAGAGAGAGAGATAATTCTCCTTTGGCTCGACTTGTGAAGACTTCTCCCCTATAGTACGCGCCCAATATACTTCCTAAAGAACTCGTCCACCACCGATATACATTCATCCTCTCTCCCTTCCTCCTCTTTCCCAAGGTAAATAACTGTAAAAGCATTAGTGATATTTGGAAGTTGGTTTTCATTCTTGACAACCAGAGGATGATAGAAAGATTCATCTTATTACCTTAAGAACGATGGTCTACTCGAAAGGTGGAATATCTTCAGTTCTGGAAAAGGGAAATGGGAACAGAATTTTAATGAAATGGAAGAGGGAAGTATTTTCATGGGGGTTGCAATGTCACTTGGTAGGTTAAGTAACACTATGCTTCATTCCCAATAATCTTAACCGTAGTTTACATGTTATTAGAAGTAGATAACGGGACCAAAATGCGAAAAATATGTTGAAGTAATTACAATGATATTCATTCCATTTATTACTATAGCAAAGGAAAATTAAGTGGGGCACATCCCATAAAGAAAAGCCTCATTTAAAACAACGATTAAAACACCAACGAATCACTTGAGATGCTGAAAAGGACGAGAATACGAGTTTTCTACGAAGACGGTTCAAGTAATCTGAACACCCATAAAGAAATCTAGAATTGGATGTGGAAAAAGTATTCCAATGATATGGATATATTATACTTTATAGAAAATAAACAACTGAATTCCCACTTTAATATGTTCTTAAGAACATAATCGAAAAAGAAATGAGAGAGTGATAGACGAGTTGCAATGGCATTAGTTATGGAATTTACCAAAATACACATAAACTTATACAATATAGTTGGACTACCTAAAATCAATGTCTTGGTCTTTTATTAGAAATGTTGTTGTTTAAAAGCTAACAGGAGATTGCTTTCTTGAAGACAAACAAGAAAATATGAGCTTCAGGTGATTTTTCTATGGAAATTTCCCGTCACTTACCTGTCATTTGCAGGGACGATTTTACGAGGAATATGCAAAGTAGATATTGGAAAGTCACACAAGGTTAACCATCTTTTTCTTTACTCGGGTTCAGATTTTAGTTTCCTTGTACATAGAATATATTGAAAATATACAACCAATCTGTCAAAAATGCTACAATAGAGAAATAAACATGACAACAATAAAATATTTTGGACTAATCAAAAGTACAATTTCCTTTTATCCATGACTTTATAATCCGAACAAACATCTTTTTTTCATTTTCATTTGACAGTAGGAAACGAAAGAGAGTTTTAATAAAAGCTTTAAGAACTAACTATCATCCTATACTCAAATAGCAAACGTACCTAAACATGGAATATTCCAGTACTAACAAAACGTAAGTTTTTTAACATATGGTAGTGGCACAGTCTCTGCACCAACGGTAATCTAACGCATTGTCTTAGGCCAGTTTTCTTTGTTGAGGGTAAATTTAAACACACACACACACACACACACACACACACACACACAACGTTTGTAAGGGCCAAGGATACCTGGTGGTTTATTAAAAGGTGGCCTTATACTAATCCTGCCACTCATCTTCATTTGTGATCACTTTTCTTCTCCCTCATTTTTCTTCGTGTTATTTCTATTATTTTGTTATTTATATTTTAAAGTATATTCTATACTTTTTTTTTGTATAAGGTTACTTTCCCTAGTTTAGCCTTTTCACTTTCCCAATTAGAGTTGCATTTTAGCCTGAAATGATAATAATGTGGCTGAGTGGTTAGAGTACTAATCTTGAGGATTCCGGGATAATCAGGGGTATTGGTCCGAACCCTTACCACACCGGTGTTCCTTTGGCTAAGGCTCTTTACCATGATTTCCTCGTTCAACTCAGCTAAAATTGAATACCTCTACTCGATTAGTAAGACCTTGTTATGAATCGAATAGCAAGCTCCAAATTACAGCAGTACAAAAAATGAAACAAAACATTTAATGAGGAAAGTTATGGAGTCGTAAGAAAGCTGGAACCACCGGTCTACATAGACTGTTATTAAAGAAAAATAAGAGTAATCATCCTCATCATAATCAGTAGTGCTGTTAAGATAATATTTGGTCACTGGAAAGTTGTATGGTATTTAATTCCATAGAAATAAAATGACAAAATAATCTAAAAATTATGTGAAGTGATGGACTGAATGTACGCATATTCTCAGATGTGATCCCTTTCATATTTTTTATTCTTATTTTTCTGTAATAGCTTTTACTAAATCACATTCAGAGAAAACTAAAAAAATCTTTACTCTATATCAAAAGCTTCATATATAGTAGAGGAATACCACATTCTCTTCCCCAAACTTCTAGTAACAATGCAGAGTTTCTCGAGGCATTTCCATCGACGGATACCTTGTTTGCCAAATTGCTACAGAGAATCACTTTCTAACAAACTTGCATCAACATTGCCATATCCACAACTTCTGTTGGACGAAAGCAATTCTGAGCAAACATCTCTGGAGAATTGGATCCATCACCTCTATGTAACTGGCAACTACTTATGTAAATATGAAATACAACAAAAAAACAACAAACAAACTATATTTTAACAATGTTCAAAACATATTAATTAAAAAAAGCAGCTGCTCCTGATTATTATAATGGTACTGTGTTCGCCTCGCATTCACATGACAGATCGATCCCTGCCAGGACCGTGAGCTTAAGCTGTTTATTCTGGTTGGGAACCACAATTATGGGTTCGGCTTGTCCAGTTGACGTTCTGGTGAGCATCTATTCAGAGGAAAGCGGAACTGAAACTAGACACCTTTAATTTATATATCATGTTAGAAATCTGCATGATCTGAAGTTACTTCCTCTTCAAAACAGCAATATCAAGAAATCATATAAACAACACTGTTCGCTATTCTAATATTAGTATCTACTATATAGTCGACCAAAAACATGAACAATGAAAGAAACAAAAAAGATAAACGTAAGTAGATATAATTCCTAAAAAAGGAAAATAATATTGCAATTTCCAAAGACCCTATGAACAAATAGTATCTATATAAATGGATATTTCCAATATATATATATATATATATATATGTTTATATATATATATATATATATATATCTATCTATATATATATATATATATATATATATTGTATATTATGCATACAAACTTATTATTGCTGAATATTTAAGCAAATGTAGCAAGCTACTATTTTTAGACAAATGTTTTTTGCTTGAAGATGAGAAAAGTTATGAAAAAAGGCGAAACGATCATCTTAAAACTGTAGTTACCACAAGTGTTACAGGGCCAACGAGAATTGTATATGAAAAACAATTGGCCAAAAAAAAATATACATTATATTATATATATATATATATATCTACATATATATATATATATATATATATTTATATATATATATATATACTGTATATATATATTATATATATATATGTGTGTGTGTGTGTATATGTATACTGTACATATATATGTATATATATATATATATATATATATATTTGTTTATATAAAGAAATAAAATATACATATCTTCACTATCATTATCATTATCATTATCATAAACCGTTACCAGGTCACTAAAGAACAAAGGCCTTAGACATATCCTTCCATTTGCTTTTGTTTATGGTCTTTTTATGCCAATCCACACCCGCGAAAATTTTTAGTCCGTCAATCCATCGTCTCCTCTTCCTTTCCCTGCTTCTTTTATAATATCTAGGGACCCATTCTGATATTCTTAATCTACATCAATTGTCTGTCATTCTCATTATTCGTCCTGGCCATATCCATTCCTTTTTTTATGTTTTTACAATATCCTTTACTTTACTTTGCTATCGTACCCATATTGCTCTTTTTCTGTCTCATGGTGTTATTCCTATCATTATTCTTTCCATAGCTCTTTGAGCTGTAACTAGCTTATGTTCTAAGGCTTTGATAAGGGTCCAATTTTGTGATGCGTAAGTTAATACTGGTAGGAGGAAGGTGCATTTTACGTTTGATAACCTCATTTTGTTTACCAAATCCTCTACATCCCATTCCTATCCTTTTAATTTCCACCCCGTGTCCTAGGGATACATATGTATACACATAGATATTTATTCTAACACACTCATAACTATGTATATATATACATACATATATATGTACATATATATATATATATATATATACATATATATATATATATATATACATATATATATATATATTATATATATACATATATATATATAATATATATATGTATATATACATATATATATGTATATATAATATAATATATATATATATATATATATCTATATCTATATATATATGAGTGTGTGTGTTTTACATATATATATATACATATATATATGCATATATATATACATATATATAAATATATATATATATATATATATATATGCACACAGTGTATGTGTGTGTGAGTGTGTGTGCGTGTGTGTTTGTGTTTGCGTTTAGTTAGGTGGAAAAGAATAGTGTCCGTAATGTCAGGTTGACTATTTCAATGAATAAGGGAGTATAATGTATTGGTTCTAGGATTACATAGACGTGGCTGATGAATGTGCCAACAATAAATGCGTGGAAGAATATATTTTTTAGATATTCTTACCCTATGCCAGCCTGGTATTAGAGAACATGATATACAGGTTGGGCTGGGACATATGAATTTAAATGTCGGTGACTTAGGAAGAAAATAGACGTTGATAGGTATGGACTTCATGGAGTAAATAAGAATAGTTGGGGAGTCTTATGGATATGAGTTTTGAAAGAAGCTTTGCTCCTGAAAGTAAATTGTTTCCAAAGATGAACGATACTAATTATACTTAAGAAAAATTAAACGATGAAAAAAAATCGTAATGTTATGTGATTGCATATATTTAATGGATTTAAATGAGGGAGTAAGTTGTGGAAATATATTTATAAATATACCTAAGATAAGTTGGATTAGGAAGAGAGGAGTAATATCATGTATGGAGGATATGGATGAACTATGGGCTAGGTCTGAAAATGAAAGTGGAAGGAAGAGGTGGAATAATTTCTTTATTATACACCGTGTTTGCTGGTAGAAAAGGGGACTAACAGAATAACGGATGGGGTGAATGAATAAAAAAATATATTATTTAGGGCTCATTTGCATGATAAGAGAAGACCACATACTAGCATAAGTACGTAGTATTGATTGTATTCTCCGCTAGATTATCTTGCTCCATTTTCGTGACCAGATGACCAAAAGCAAAAACAGATAGGAGAAGGTGAATAATTACATTAATGCAAAGAAAAATTTAGTTTACCTTGAAGTAAATACCAGAAAAAAATTAATGAACCAATGGATCTCAAAATTAATGATACAAGAAAAGAGATGGGACCAAATATAGACTTATTCCTGAGTCAAAGGAATTAGTAGTGGAGGATTTTGTGAATGTAAGGGATATTATTATTATTATTATTATTATTATTATTATTATTATTATTATTATTATCATTATTAGCTAAGCTTCAACCCTAGTTGGAAAACAAAGATGCTAAAAACCCAAGGGCTCCAATAGGGAAAAATAGCCCAGTGAGAAAAGGAAAAAAGCAAATAAATAAACTATATAAGAAGTAATGAATAAATAAGATAAGATATTTTAAAAACATTAACTACATTAAAACAGATATTTAATATATAAACAATAAAAGGACTTATGTCAGCCTGTTCAACATAGAAAAATTTGCTGCAAGTTTGAACTTTTGAAGTTCTACTGATTCAACTACCCGATTAGTAAGATCCTTCCACAACTTGGTCATAGCTAGAGTAAAACTTCTATTATTATTATTATTATTATCATTATTATTATTATTACTAGAAAAGCTACAATCATAGTTGGAAAACAAGATGCTATAAGCCCAAGGGCTCGAATAGGGACGAATAGCCCAGTGAGGAAAGTAAATAGGAAAATAAATAAAAGATGAGAATGAATTAACAATATATTCTAAAAACAGTAACAGCGTCAAAACAGATATGTCCTATATAAACTATTAACGTCAAAAACAGATATGTCATATATTAACTATAAAAAGACTCATGTCAGCCTGGTATACATAAAAACATTTACTCCAACTTTGTGAACTTTTGAAGTTCTACTGATTCAACTACCCGATTAGGAAGATCATTCCACAACTTGGTAACAGCTGGAATAAAACTTCTAGAATACTGTGTAGTATCGAGCCTTATGATGGAGAAGGCCCGGTTATTAGAATTAACTGCCTGCCTAGTATTACGACCACTAAAGAATTGTTCAGGGAGATCTGAATGTAAAGGATGGTCAGAGTTATGAAAAATCTTATGCAACATGCATAATGAACTAATTGAACGACGGTGCCAAAGATTAATATCTAGATCAGGAATAAGAAATTTAATAGACCGTAAGTTTCTGTCCAACAAATTAAGATGAGAATCAGCAGCTGAACACCAGACAGGAGAACAATACTCAAAACAAGGTAGAATGAAATAATTAAAACACTTCTTCAGAAAAGATTGATCACCAAAAATCTTGTAAGACTTTCTCAATAAGCCGATTTTTGTGCAATTGAAGAAGACACAGACCTAATGTGTTTCTCAAAAGTAAATTTGCTGTCGAGAATCACACCTCAAATTTTAAAAGTCATGGAAATTTAAAGAAACATTATCAATACTGTGATCCGGATGTTGAGGAGCCACCGACTTGACCTACTTACAATCATACTTTGAGTTTTGTCAAGATTCAACTTCATGCTCCATAGTTTGCACCATGCACTAGCTAAATCTCTATTGAGGGATTCACCAACTCCAGATCTACATTCAGGGGATGGAATTGATGCAAAGAGAGTAGCCTCATCTGCATATGCAACAAGCTTGTTTTCTAGGCCAAACCACATGTCATGTGTATATAGTATGAAAAGTAATGGGCCAAGAATACTACCCCGTGGAACACCGGATATCACATTCCTATACTCACTATGGTGCCCATCAACAACAACTCTTTGAGATCTATTACTTAAAAAATCAATAATAATGCTAAGAAACGACCCACCCACTCCCAACTGTTACAGTTTGAAAACAATTGCCTCAAGATTAACACGGTCAAAGGCAGCACTAAAATCAAGGCCAATCATACGAACTCCCTGACCACAATCAAGGGATTTCTGTACAGCATTGGAGACTGTAAGAAGGGTATCACATGCTCCAAGGCCTTTATGAAAACCAAATTGCAAACTAGGGAATAGATGATTACCTTCAGCAAACCTATTAGGACATTTTGCCAGAAGACGTTCAAAAACTTTAGATAATATGGGATTTATGGAAATTGGGCCGGTAATCAGTGGTACTTGGGGCTACCAAAAACACATTAACATAGAGGAGTAAACATTACTAATTCTCCAACAAGTGCTAAAAGCTCCTCTCCTTGCTAACTTGCGCAAAAATAACAGATAACATTGGAGCTAAGAAATCTGCTGTCTTTATAAAAAGCAAAGGAAAAATACCATTTGGGTCTACACCTCCATTTGTAGTATTGAGCCTCATTACGAACAGAATGGAACTGTCTGGGAAGATCTGAACGTAAAGGATGGTTAGAATTATAAAAAATCTTATGCAACATGCATAATGTACTAATTGAATGACGGTGCCAGAAATTATGTATATAAAAAATAAGAAATTTAATAGACCCGTAAGTTACTATTCAACAAATTAAGATGAGAATCAGCAACTGAAGATCACACAGGAGAACTATAATCAATACAAGATAGAAAGAAAGATAAAGATAAGAAAAGAGAAGAAAGGTAAGACTTGAAATGTTTATGTAAGGCTTTTCAGTATACAAAAATGGTAATTAAGGGGTGGATAAAAGTTTGGATAAAAAGTGAGATAATGCAGTATGGCGGTGATACTGCGATTAAATAGGTGACTAGAATATGTAAGATATATCTAGATGATGGAATTTTTCCAATGGAGTGGTAAGAAGAGTATAGGCAAATGTAACCAAATAAATATTATTATACCAGGGGATGTCTCTAATAAGATTTATTTATAGAATGACTTAAAGAGAAGATTACCGAGGTTAGACAATGAAGAGCATTTATAGATGAAACTAATTGTTAAGAAAAGTTTGGAAGTATATGGAGAATTCTGTTTGCGGTATACGTGGAGCAAGAAAATTTCTATGAAAGAATTAATAGAAATGCAATGCGAGGGACAGTGAAAATCTGTCGCCAAATATTTTATATGATACCGATGGCAAAGATTGAAAAAGATAAAAAAAGAATAGAAGTACCGGTAGGTGGGAGGTGAGGAAAGTGTAGGAAGTGTAGAATTGATGGTGCAGAGGACGAATCGGAAAGGAATTGCTTGATATGCAGGAAGTGCAAGAGTGTGTTACAAATATAGTTGAGTGACACTAGTGGTGTGGGAGGTAGGGTTATGCTAAGGTGGGGGTGTGAGAAGGATGAGGTGGCCGATAAGCTTCTGATCAGCCTTCTGTAAAAGTACATATGACCCAATCTGCGATTGATAATTGTTTTTTTTCATCTTGAGCCAAATGTTGATAAATATATATATATATATATATATATATTATATATAAATTTCTACCTCATACTTGGGATCGAACGCTTGCCCCTTCTAATAAAAGGCCAGGTCGAAACCAACCATGCCACGAGAGACCATGAAAGAAATCGGAACCTGACGCTACCTAGCTGTCCGAGGATTTACCTGGCGAGACATCAGTCTCTTACCAGCGAGTTTTACCCGATTTCCCGGCCCACCACGTGACACAATTGGTAGTAATTCATTCAAATTACCCCTAATGAGTCAATATGGATAAATATCAACACAACATCGTGTTCAAATAGAAATAAGTTTCTACATCCTACTTGGGATCGAACGCTAGCCCCTTCTAATGAAAGGCCAGGTCGAAACCAACCATGCCACGAGAGACCATGAAAGAAATCGGAACCTGACGCTACCTAGCTGTCCGAGGATTTACCTGGCGAGGACATCAGTCTCTTACCAGCGAGTTTTACCCGATTTCTCCGGCCCACCACATGACACAATTGGTAGTAATTCATTCAAATTACCCCTAATGAGTCAATATGGATAAATATCAACACAACATCGTGTTCAAATAGAAATAAATTTCTACCTCATACTTGGGATCGAATGCTAGCCCCTTCTAATAAAAGGGCCAGGTCGAAATCAACCATGCCACGAGAGACCATGAAAGAAATTGGAACCTGACGCTACCTAGCTGTCCGAGGATTTACCTGGCGAGACATCAGTCTCTTACCAGCGAGTTTTACCCGATTTCCCGGCCCACCACGTGACACAATTGGTAGTAATTCATTCAAATTACCCCTAATGAGTCAATATGGATAAATATCAACACAACATCGTGTTCGAAATAGAAATAAATTTCTACCTCATACTTGGGATCAAACGCTATCCCCTTCTAATAAAAGGCCAGGTCGAAACCAACCATGCCACGAGAGACCATGAAAGAAATCGGAACCTGACGCTACCTAGCTGTCCGAGGATTTACCTGGCGAGACATCAGTCTCTCACCAGCGAGTTTTAACCCGATTTCCCGGCCCACCACGTGACACAATTGGTAGTAATTCATTCAAATTATCCCTAATGAGTCAATATGGATAAATATCAACACAACATCGTGTTCAAATAGAAATAAATTTCTACCTCATACTTGGGATCGAACGCTAGCCCCTTCTAATGAAAGGCCAGGTCGAAACCAACCATGCCACGAGAGACCATGAAAGAAATCGGAACCTGACGCTACCTAGCTGTCCGAGGATTTACCTGGCGAGACATCAGTCTCTTACCAGCGAGTTTTACCCGATTTCCCGGCCCACCACGTGACACAATTGGTAGTAATTCATTCAAATTACCCCTAATGATTCAATATGGATAAATATCAACACAACATCGTGTTCAAATAGAAATGAATTTCTACCTCATACTTGGGATCGAACGCTAGCCCCTTCTAATGAAAGGCCAGGTCGAAACCAACCATGCCACGAGAGACCATGAAAGAAATCGGAACCTGACGCTACCTAGCTGTCCGAGGATTTATCTGGCGAGACATCAGTCTCTTACCGGCGAGTTTTACCCGATTTCCCGGCCCACCACGTGACAACAATTGGTAGTAATTCATTCAAATTACCCCTAATGAGTCAATATGGATAAATATCAACACAACATCGTGTTCAAATAGAAATAAATTTCTACCTCATACTTGGGATCGAACGCTAGCCCCTTCTAATGTTCTCTAATAATTACTGCATATTTAACTGAATTTCATTGATTCAACGAAATTATGTCCATTGATTTATGTTTTGTGTTAATTTTTGTCCAAATGCTGAAGTATCTACTTTCCTTCGCCTCTCTACTATATATATATATATATATATATGTATATATATATATATATATATATACATATATATATATATATATATGTATATATATATATATATATATATACATATATATATATTATATATATATACTATATACATAAACATATATTTATAAAAAAAAATTTGTCAGTATATTGAAAAAAAAATATTGTAAAATTTTCAGGCATCCAATTTAAACTTTTATTCAACATAATAGTTACTTTACATAGCGATACCACATTCTTGGAGGAAACAATAAATTACTACAGGTAATATTAGCTAATTTGTGAGTGAATATAAACACTATTTAATGGTAACATAAATTAAGATAAATTTTACAAAATAACTAGTTCTTCAATTAAATATTTTCATAAAAATCAAAAGAAAAATTGCATTTTTTTCTTCTCAGAGGTATGTCCAATTTCTCATTCTATGTAACTGCAAATTAAATGTAAATATATAGATTAGAAGTGACGTCAGATATTTTAGGAACCTCACAAGCTATTACGTGGTGACACGCACTCATTTTTGTCATATTTTAAAATATTTTCACTTGTATATTCACGTTTCTGAATGAATTTGTTTGCATACATATATAGTTATCTATAACAATATATCTGTGTAGAAACTGTGCATGGAAGATTAAACATCAATAGAAAATATAATTATAAATTGCTCAAAAACACCAGCATAAAATCATTTAAGCAATGGTCCAGCACAATTGCTGTACTTTTGTATAAACATCAGTATCCTAAACGTAACCCTCATTCTCTCTCACCTAATGTCTGCAGTCAACGTTTGTTCTTACAAATGCAATCATAAAGGATGATTGATCGTTCTCCCTCGAAGTAATCTTTTTACAGACATTGCATTCCTTCTTACACCCTTCGTCCCACAATGCAACAGGCAGCGACGACGGAATTGCGCAATTGATTTGGCTTCACAGTAATTTTCTCCTAATATACTTTGGACGGTAATTTTACATACGTAGTCTAAAGAGTCCGGATAATCCAGCTCGCTATTCTTCATAATTCTGACATACAATTTTACTCGGTGCTCGTTCCACGGGTGAAATTATAGTTTCATATTTGTCTTTCTTCCTTCTATGCCATTCACTCCGTGTCCTTATATAGTATCAGAGAGCTAGAATTTTATGGTTTTTTTTCTTTCTTTTTTTTTCTTTTGTTAATCAAATATTCATTTTCAGGTATCTATAAATTTACTCTCAGTAGGCTACCTATCTGAGTGGTCTGGCATGGTAGTTATCAAACATTTTGGTACAAATTACTCATCAAGAGGAATGACTCAAAATATGCATGTCCCCATTTTAATCATAATAATTCAAAATATTTTTGGAAATCGGTAGGGTCTTACGATTTTTTGGGCATAGCTGGAATCTAAATTAACACATTCAGTTATATTGTTATGATTAAATAATTGTTGCAAGTATCCTTTCCAATCTGCATTCAATGTTGATGACGAACTTTTTATCAGTCTATCAATATATTGAATAATGTGATTTCCATGTTATTTCACTGTTATATCGTCTATTTATAACAATAAAATAAGACCAGGAACCGGTTTCACTACGAAATTTTTGTTTTTTGTTTTACCAAGCAAACCTTTTTGGCGAACTGAAACTATCTAGAATAGTGTTAACATATTTGGAAACGAATAATGATATAACCAAAAGAATAAATTTTTCTGAATATTAAATATTAGATACTTTTCACTCGCCTTGCCTGCTAAAAAAACCGAAGTAATTTTCTAACGGAAAAAGGGAAATATAATTTTTTGGTATTTTACAACACCCACATTAGGACATATACTCTGGACATTCATATATACATATATGCACACTTTGAAGTGCAAAGGCCTTACAATACTGGTTCAAGATATATAAAATAGAGACAGCAATTTCGTTATTGTTAATATCATCATTCAAAGGTTAAAGGTTATCCCTTCACGGAATTTATTCTTCAGTGGGGCGCGTTTCAAGTGAGGGTTAGATCAGGATGTCAGATTTTATGGTTCTCCAGGTGTGCTAAAAAGGGAATATGGAGTTCACTCAGTAAAGGTAAGTAAATCATGTGGTTTTCCAGTTTCCCTCTAAATGAAAATGAAATTTAACTAATAAACCCCAACCCACCTACCCCCTTTTTTTTTGTCTGAACAGTCAGACCCCGGTAGGAGTAGTCTAACAGTTTTTTGACGTATTAGGTTTTTATGTATTATGTATTGCGTATTCTGTATTATGTATTATGTGTATTATATATTGTGTATTATGTTGAAAAACAAATAATATTCCAGTTTCCATCCAAAATGGCCCAAGATTTATCATGTTCGCAATGTTTAAACAAAGAAATCACAATCGTCAAATGATATATTACACAGGCAAAGCAGTTACTCAAAGGATTATTATGCTATATCCTTTACAATTATTTAAACTTATAATTACAGATTTTGCAAAAATGTCAAGCGAAATCAATTTCAAACCTTAGAGCTATTTCTAAAATATCTTCTGAGAGGAGGATCTTCCTTAATACAGTACATATTAAATAATTATTTGGTTCATGTATATACTAAACTAAATTGGAACTAAGGAATCCTTGTATTGTAATGCATTTTTTTTTTATTCAAACTACCTTCAACTCTCTATTGGTTTATTTTGCAAAATAACGGAAAACTGAGTTGCCCACAAATATTAGAATAATTTCCTTAAACGGGAGACGAAGAAATATCCTAAGGAACTGTCCTATTTGAACCATCACTAACATGAAAACAATGACAGAAGTCAATAAAGATAAATTTATTAATTGACACATGGTGTATTCCATGAGACATTGTTATATCGAAATTCATAAGAGCGTAAACATTTCAGAAGAATGAAGTTACGAACCTTTTCCCCCATTTGATATCTTTAACGGTATCCAAAAGGAATCACACAAAGATCCATTTTCTTTTTAAGAATTAATTCTGAGGAAGTAAATCTCATCATTCTCGTTTGACAAACTTCCCCCTAAGGAAATATCCAACTGAAGCATATAAGATGAAATTCCACACGAATGAAGTAATTCCCATTCGTTTAAATAACTTTGAAAAAGTCATATGAAATATCCATCAAGGGAGATGGCTTTCTATTTCATGTATAATGGCTCCGTGGAACTATTCTCATTCCGTACAATCTTCTAGTTCTACTGTTGGTATTTCAATTAGTTCTAGTAAGGAAGGCCGTCTATGCCATATTAATGTTCGAATAAATTCCAAAAAGTTAGTTTAATGGAAACAGTTTTCTCACGACCGAGGAATGAAACGATCGTAAAATATAAAAGATACAATGTGATTTGGCAAAAAGGAAGATCCCTCTACATTCTTTACGGTCTCATCCAATTCCTATAATTGCAAGAAGGGAATTTTTTAAAGATTTAATTAGGGAACTTTCTTAACGTCTTGATGAGTAAGTTATGGCTTTTAACTATTAGGTAAAACGCCTTGTTTGCTGACCAGATATATATTTTTTTTGCCAGTCAGAAATATAATGTCATAGGAAGCAAAAAAAAAAAAAAAAAAAAAAAATATGATAAATTACATAGATCTTAAACTTTTGCTTTAATGGAGTATCTTTTGTTCGGTTCATTGATCCGAAAAAATATAGAACGTCCCATAGAAAAAATAATTACGTAATAAATGACACTTATAAAAATACAAGCAGGTAAACAAGAGAGTTTACATTGGAATAAAAACCGATGCTGTTTGGCTATGAAAAACTCATATGAATATTATTGTAAACGTGGTGTATATATTATAAGCCTTCCAAGGGTGTCAAATACAGTAAAACGCGTATGTGTGTGTGTGCGAGAGAGAGAGAGAGAGAGAGAGAGAGAGAGAGAGAGAGAGAGAGAGAGAGAATTTGGAAAATCTGGCGCAAAGTACAATCAATGTTACATATTTATCAAATTCATAGCAGTATTTTTAGATTTATTTCAGAAGCAGGTCTTTTGAAAGCTAATAAAATTGTATAAGGACATATTTGCTTTTATGGTTGTAAATTGAATATTCTTTTAGTCTTTATTCATAATAAACCATATCGGTGTCAACGCTCTTTGGTGTCAGGTGCTAGAGAATTCTAAATCCATCAATCAATCAATTCCCTGAAGTGAAAAAGGAAAAACAAAATATCTCTGATAAAAAAACTTCGATGATAAAAAATAGCTCTAATCTTAAAAATCAGAACACTTGAATGTTTGTAAGTTTCATTTTTGTTCTGGCGTATTTCCTGCTTTTTATATTGATTCCACCATCTCCAATACACCATTTCAATTAATCGAGTAGACAGGGATAAAGGGATGAGCCAGAACAAAAGAAAGGCTTTCTTTGTGTACAAGTCCAAGGCTTAAATGTTCCTGACAAAGAGTTCTCATTCGTCTTACTCATACTTTTTTTTTTTTATTTATTTATTAATAAGACAATGTATTGGTTACCTTGCTAGTTTATAAATCAATTTCCGAGTTCACAATAGCGAATAAAAAATAAAATGTTGAATATATTTCGTAACTCTCCCATATATGTTAAATGTTTGTTCAGCAGTTGTTTCCCTCCTTAATTTTTCTTATATGATGTGAAATTGTCTTTCTCCTCGTATGCCTCGACCACTTCAACTTCTGGTAGTGTAATTGACAGATCTATGGATTCCTATGGCACCGTACTTTCTCTGCTGTATAAATCTTCCTACATTTTTTTTCCTTATTTTACCTCTCTCCTAGTATATCTTGCTATTGCCTTGGCTGAAGTCTACGTACACCATAGCCGAACAAACACTTTAATTCAGTAGGGAATTTCATCAACATTCATACCAGTGAAAGATAGCGGGAGATACAACAGTCCCGCATTATTGCAGAGAAGTATTTTGATAGTCCACTGGGATGATTGTTATCATTACTTCTATACACTTTTAAAATTACTTTGTTTTCTTCTACTGAGAAGGCTTTCAATTCCAAAGCTCATCTTAATTAATGAAGCAAATCCTTATGTTTATCAAAATTATTATCATTTTTACATACCAACAAAACTTCTAGGTTGTATCTCTGGGTCTAGATCTGGGTAGCAACCTGCCTTAATGTATTACCCTTATTTACTATCCATCTCACTCACCTTACCATTATTTTCAATGAATTTCATAAACATAGTCTGATCAGTTTGAGATTTTGGCAGCCTTATTCACAACTTATCATAATTTTCGTAAGCATAGTGCATTAATAAATGTAAACTGTTAAGGAAATTTGATCTTGAAAATGAGAAATTTCAACAAACACTTTACCAATGAATGACTCAACGTTACGAAAACGTAACTAACAAACACCATCTCAACTTTTTTTTTTTTCCTATTCTTCCATTTCTTCCTTACTTCTAGACTCTTTGTACCCTCAGGGACCGCCCACTTGAGGTGTTGTCATAGCTATCTCAGATCTGGGAAGTCCTCTTCTATCTCCTTATTTGATGTCAGTGACTGAATTGGTTGCTGGGCCATTGTAACATTCAGTCACTGATTGATCAATTGAATCAATTATCAATTTTGCTTTTAACTCTGTTTAAGCAGTAAATTTCGTGCATTCGTTATTATTATTTTTTCTTATTATCCAATTTGCTAGTGTCTTTCTTTTGCAGAAGTTTTAATAATTTTTGTATTGTTTTTTTTCTCTTTTCCTGTTGTGTGAGGACCCTACTGACACTATTCGAATTATAATTTTCAATTAGTCTGGATCTGTAAATTGCTATAGAAATAATAATAATAATAATAATAATAATAATAATAATAATAACTACAACAACAACAACAACAACAACAACAACAACAACAACAACAACAACAATAATAATAATAATAATAATAATAATAATAATAATAATAATAATAATAATAACTTTAAATCTACGTTCAGTGATCCAGTCATAATGCATTTTGAATCGAGATATGCATAACTTTATTTGAGAGTAACTGATAACTTGAAAGTAAATATTAATCATGGCGTTGCTGAAAGCAAATTTTAATAAAAAACTAAATTGTAGAGGAAAATAGATTGCGTGTTTATTTGGATAAACGTACTTCTTTATAGTTTATGCAAAGAGGTAGGTATATGATATTTTGATAAATCAAACAAAATACATAGTAAATGATTTAATTATTCTAATTTACAAGTCTATAAAAAATAAAAAATAAAACGTGTAATTTTTGTCATTGGATTGAAGGTCAAGGATAACGGGATCCAATCTTTCATGGAAATTGTTTATGTTCCAGCATTCGTCTCCTAAACATCTTCTGTGACACAAAGCTAAGCTTCCTCCTATCTCTATTGCATATCAGCCCTAGTGAAGTGATGTAAGGAGGACCGCAGATCGTGTTTTATGACCTCTCCATACCTGATCGATGACCTTAACCTCTGGATATTTGATGGGCAGATAGACAACCCTGACAACTTTAGGATTATCTTGAACATCGGCCAGTAAATTGTACGCTAATGATAACACTAAAGATTATAGCAAAAAAAAAAAAAAAAGAAAAAATAATAATAATAATAATAATAATAATAAAAAGAAGAAGAACAAGAAGAAGAAGAAGAAGAAGAAGAAGAAGAAGAAGAAGAAAAAAGAAGAAGAAGAAGAAGGAGAAGAAGTATGCACCCTATATTAGATGAAGCCCTTTTATCACTTCAATTACACCCAAACAGAGAGAGAGAGAGAGAGAGAGAGAGAGAGAGAGAGAGAGAGACATTTCCAATGTGAAGAGACAAGGGTAAACAGCACATTCGAACTTTTTTTCTAAGAAAAAGAGAAATGGTTTTTTTATTGCCTTTACTCTTTCATAACAGTAGAAATTTTTGGTAAACGGAATGACATTCATTATTTTGGAAGAATAAAAAGACAGAAATTTTTCATGAGAGCATTTTTTTTTTTTCGGTGGATTCATTGTCCTAGATGGGTTTTACATTCTCAATTCGCGTTTTATTTTGTCTTTTAATCAATAGACGTTAAGACATTTTTTGTTACCTTTATTTACCTTTATTTTATCTTATTTATCTTAACAATTATAAATTTATCTTAATTATCTTTAATCTAAAAAAGCTACTTTTGCAATTTCTGATTGTTAGAATCGGTAACTGTCACTGCTCCCTACTAGCTATGCTTTGCAATGCAGCCTTTTTGTTTTCTTTAAAATACAGAAAAAGTAATACTTCGTTACAAAATCATATAATTTCTTAGATTTGTTTCTTTAATTTTATGCTATTTAGTTGAAAGTTAAGTTTCCAGCCCCATCGACTTTTGCATGAAGATAGTGGTAGGAAGTGAGTGCTATCATAAAGCTGACATCAAAGAATGAGAGACTTAAAATGAAAATGAAAAAGTTGGATAGCCATTCTTTTCCTTGTCAGTCCAACTACTTCTGTAATGTTGGCGTTCGTAACAACAGAAACCTCAAGAGAAACCATATTTATTTCTGGCCGGTGCTTCTTGATAGTTGAACCAGGCATTTTTAGTTTCCTGCTGCAAACATTTCATGCTCAAAGTTTTCGGCAATTTTGTTTTTCGCTGGGTTTGCAGTCCCTTAAGAGCAGTGTGCTCAAAGTATGCAGTGAATGAGTGAAACAACGACTCCCAAAGTTTTTTTCAGAATTCAATTTTTTTCCTGACTCGGCTAGATCTAAAACCGCTAAAATTTTGAAACGAAAACTTCCTTTATACTATTTTCGCTGATCGAGACATAAAGAAAAGTCTTTTTTGAACTGTTTTAATTCTTTGACAGTTTTCAAATGTGTTTCCGACCTCACGAATTCTAATTCTGGATCTCATTAAAGTTTTCTGATACCTACTCTCGTTCTACCGTCATTATGCTTTAGCTGAAAATGAGGAGAACAGATTTTTCTCCAAAAACGGGGAATCTCTCTCTCTCTCTCTCTCTCTCTCTCTCTCTCTCTCTCCGGTAAAACGATTTTAATAACCTCAACGTTTTGGCGTCTTTTTTACTTGTTCTTGATTTATAAGTTATATTCTGCAAGTGGTTATAGTCTGTTTGTTTTTGATTAAGCAAAGCAAAATCATATGCTATATAAAAGAAATATTATTTAAAAATTACTTGTTTGTTATTCACTGTTTACAATAACGCACTGTGTGAAAAAAAAAAAGTTTCACGATAGACTGTTTTAATAGGAAAGAAGAAAAAGATCTTTTAAAATGGTCAGAATTATTTTCGGTAGGTTTGTTCAGTATTCAGTGTGAATCTTCTGGAACTGTTTCCTTTCTACCTTTTTTAAATCATTTCTATCCTGGTGTCCTACTCGAATTGAAGATTTGCTCTTTGGTGTCTGGCACTTAGCTAACAAATAAATTGCTGTTTGCTGCATTACTTTTTTTTTTCTACTTCTAAATTGTTATCCTTTACCAATGCCATATCTATCAATTCACTTTATTCTAGGTACCTGTTCCCTTTATGACAAGTTTATGTATATTTAGAGTGCTTTTGCACTAGCGTAAGGAGAGTTGTTTACGGTTGCCTAACGTGA
>NC_090725.1:224165173-224167673 GCF_036898095.1 Palaemon carinicauda | reverse complement strand
ATTAACTGCTGAATTTAATGGTTGCTATATAAGAATATACCGTTTCTGACGTTTAACTGCTGAATTTAAAGGCACTATACAGAATATACTGTTCTTTTGATTAACTACTGAATTGAATGGTCACTATATAGAAATATACCATTCTTGATGATTAACTGCTGAATTTCATGGTCGCTATATAGAAATATACCATTTTTGATGATTAACTGCTGGATTTGGTGGTCGCTATAGAAATGTTCTTTTTGACGATTAACTGCTGAATTTAACGGTCGCTACATAGAAATACACCGTTCTTGACAAATAACTGTTGAATTTAATGGTCACTATATAAGAATATACTGTTTTTGATGTTTAACTGCTGAATTTAATGGTCACTATACAGAAATATACCATTTTTGATGATCAACAACTGAATTTAATGGTCGCTATATAGAAATATACCGTTCATGATGTTTAACTGCTGAATTTAGTGGTCGTTATATAGAAATATACCGTTCATGATGTTTAACTGCTGAATTTAGTGGTCGTTATATAGAAATACACCGTTCTTGACAATCAACTGCTGAATCTAATGGTCAATATATAGGAATATACTGTTCAAACGATTAACTACCGAATTTAATGGTTGCTATAAACAAATGTACAGTTCTTGACGATTAACTAGTGAATTTGATAGTCGCTATAAAGAAATATACTATTCTTATTGCTTAACTGCACAATTTAATGGGCACTATATAGATACACACCATTCTTGACGATTAACTGCTAAATTTAATGGTCGCTATATAGAAATATACCATTCTAGACGATTAGCTACCGAATTCAATGGTTGCCATATAGAAATATACCGTTCTTGACGATTAACTGCAGAATTTCATGGTTGCTATATAGAAATATACCGTTCTTGACGATTAACTACTGAATTTTATTGTCGCTTATAGAAATATACAGTTCTTGATGATTAACTACCGAATTTAATCGTCGCTATATGGAATATACCGTTCTTGACAATTAACTGCTTAATTTAATAGTCGCTATGCAGACATAAATTGTTCTTGACGATTAACTACTGAATTTAGTGGTCGCTATATAGAAATATACCGTTCTTGACGATTAACTACTGAATTTAATGGTCGCTGCATGAAAATATACCATCTTGATAATTAACTGATGAATTTGATGGTCATTATAAAGTCATATACTGTTTTTATTGATTAACTGCTGAAATTAATGGCCCTATATATAAATACACCATTCTTGACGATTATCTGCTAAATTTAATGGTCGCCATATAGAAATATAAATTTTTGACGATTAACTGATGGATTTGATGGTCGCTATATAGAAATACCCGTTCTTGACGATTATTTACCGAATTTAATGGTGTCTATATAGAAATATATTGTTCTAGAGTCTATAGCGTTCTTATCGATTAACTTGTGAATTTGATGATCGATGTATAGAAATATATTGTTCTGTTTTGTTGGAATCTTCCCGATGTCTTGATTTTGTATTCCCATTGGTTCAGGCCCAATGCCTTTAGATCACGTGACATATGTTATTCTGTTTTTTATGAGGGGCCAAGAGTTAATTCATTCATGAAAGTACCTCCAAATGCCTATGATATTATTATTATTATTATTATTATTATTATTATTATTATTATTATTATTATTATTATATTATTATTATTATAAGCAAAGCTACAACCTTGATTGGAAATGCAGAAATTGACAACTGCAAGGGCTCAAACAGGGAAAACAATACAGGGAGGGAAGAAAATAAGGAAATATCTATCAACCTATACAAGCTTATAAGTAATGAATACAAAAAAAATATTTTAAGGTAATTAACAACGTTAAAATAGATATCAGTCGTAATTGAAAATCTTTGTGCCAACCTTTTCACAGAAAAGAATTTACAACAATCTTTAAAAGTAAAACTCTCCATTGAAAAGCAACAAATTTTAATATTGTTATTTTTCAATTGCATGAATTTTTTAAGCTGTATCTTTAATCTGTATGAACGACACATTTTTAATAGTTTTCCTTGTACATTGATTTCATATATTTAAATACCTATATACAAGAAGTAATTTATCTTCTACTCCTCTATAATCATGAAACAAAGTAAGAAGGTACTTAGAAGACAGGTTCTTTATAAAGAAATATAAAAAGATATATTAAAACCAAGTATGGTATTCACACAACTGCAGTCAGACAACCGTGTATATTGTTATGCAATTATGTCTTTGTAATGAAGTAGAAAGCCTCCATAGAAAGCACTTCCCAGATATTTTTGGCCTAATGCATCCCGTCAGGTCGTAGAGTGGTCAGGAACGCCCAAGACGTTGAGAGAGGTCTGAGGAATATGGGGTGGGGGCGGACGGCTGATCCTAAATAAGCAATTTTCCTCTATCCTTTCAGCTGAGGGAATTTATAACTCCAAGACTAGAGAGGTATGCTAGCAAGACATTTCCCTCTTTTTTGGAGTATCTTAA
>NC_090725.1:224137673-224160173 GCF_036898095.1 Palaemon carinicauda | reverse complement strand
CTAGAATATGGAATCGGATCCGGATCATCTCTAAAATCTAATGGGGTCATCCAAGAACTAAGGTCTATCTGTGGTGAAAATTTTGACAGAATCAGCTATGTAGCTTTGACATAATCCTGTCCACAGACAGACAGACGGACACAGGCAAATAAATAAATAAATAAACCGACTCGATTTTATATCCTCCATGGCAGAAGTAATTACTATTCACCCCCGTACAGCATTAGTCCAGCTCTCTAAACAGTTCACACAGAAGGGTTTCATTCAATATACATATAGTAATCTTTAAAAACCTTATGTCTAATATATAATATCTTGTATTCAATATATATTTAAGAGGAAAGCAATTCTTATTTGATACTATCCTATCTTAATCCTGTAAATCTGCCGGAAGATAATCTCATTAAAGGCTATTTGTGTGGATGAACATTTTAGGAACTTTGTTGTATCACACAGTAGCTTTTACGAAACACTTTCTCAAGAATTTTCAGTACTAAAAACGGTATAGTTCTATATAGTGATTATTAAATTCAGCAGTTAATCGTCAAGAACAGTATATTTCAATATAGGGACTATTAAATTCAACAGTTAATCATCAAGAACGATATATTTCTACATAGGGACTATTAAATTCAGGAGTTGATTATCAAGAACAGTATATTTCTATATGGGGACTATTAAATTCAGCAGTTAGTCGTTAAGAACGGTATATTTATATATACCGTCCATTATATTAGCAGTTAATAGTCAAAAATGGTATATTTTGTATAGCAACCAATGTATTCAGTAGTTAGGCGTAAAAATCGGTATATTTCTGTATAGTGAGCATCAAATTTAGCAGTTAGTCGTCAAAAACAGTTAAATTTCTATATAACGAGCAATAAATTCAGCAGTTAATCGTCAAGAATGGTATACTTTTATATAACGTCCATTAAATTCAGCAGTTGATCATCAAGAATGGTATATTTCTACATATCAACCATTAATTCAGCAGTTAGTCATGAAGAATGGTATACATCTATATAGCGTCCATTAAATTCAGCAGTTGATTGGCTAGAACGGTATATTTCAACATACCCATTAAATTCAGCAGTTAATCGACAAGAACGGTATATTTCAATACCAACCATTAAATTCAGCAGTTAGTCGTGAAGAATAGTATACTTCTATAAAGCGTCCATTAAATTCAGCAGTTGATTGTCAAGAAGGGTATACTTCTATATAGCGTCCACTATATTCAGCAGTTAATCGACAAGAACAGTACATTTCTACATACCAGCCATTAAATTCAGCAGTTAATCGACAAGAACGGTACATTTCTAAATACCAACCATTAAATTCAGCAGTTAATCGTCAAGAATGGTATACTTCTATATAGCGTCCATTAAATTCAGCAGTTGATCATCAAGAACGGTATATTTCTACATAGCAACCATCAAATTCATCAGTTAATCGCTAAGAATGGTATACTTTTTTATAGCGTCATTAAATTCAGCTGTTGATGATCATCAAGAACGGTATATTTCTACATACCAACCAATAAATTCAGCAGTTAATCGTCAAAAACAGTATATTTCTATACGGCAACCAATGTATTCAGTAGTTAGGCATAAAAAATCGGTATATTTATATATAGCGAACATCAAATTCAAGCAGTTAGTCTTCAAAAGCGGTATAATTCTATATAGCGAGCATTAAATTAGCAGTTAAGTTAATCGTCAAGAATGGTATACTTCTATATAACGACCATTAAATTCAGCAGTTATCGTCAAGAACGGTATATTTTTCACATACCAACCATAAATTCAGCAGTTAATCGTCAAGAATGGTATACTTCTATATAGCACCATTAAATTCAGCAGTTGATTGTCACGAATGGTATATTTCTACATACCAACCATTAAATTCAGCAGTTAATCGTCAAGAATGGTATACTTCTATATAATGACCATTAAATTCAGCAGTTAATCGTCAAGAATGGTATATTTCTACATACCAACCATTAAATTCAGCAGTTAATCGTCCAAAAACGGTATATTTCTACATATCAACCATTAAATTCAGCAGTTAATCATCAAGAACGGCATATTTCTACATACCAACCATTAAATTCAGCAGTTAATTCGTCAAGAATGGTATACTTCTATATAACGACCATTAAATTCAACAGTTAATCGTTAAAACAGTATATTTCTATATAGCAACCAATGTATTCAGTAGTTAGGCGTCAAAATCGGTTTATTTCTATATAGCGAGCATTAACTTCAGCAGTTAGTCGTGAAGAACGGTATATTTTTATATGCAAACCATTTCATTTAGCAGTTAATCGTCAAAAATGGTATACTGCTATATAGCTTCCAATAAATTCAGCAGTTGAGCGTTAAGAACGGTATATTTCTACATACCAACCATTAAATTCAGCAGTTAATCGTCAAGAACGGTATATTTCTACATACCAACCATTAAATTCAGCAGTTAATCGTCAAGAATGTTATACTTCTATACAACGACTATTAAATTAAGCAGTTAATCGTCAAGAACGGTATATTTCTTCATATAACCATTAAACTCGGCAGTTAATCGTCAAACAGTATATTTCTATATATTAACCAACGTATTCAGTAGTTCGGCGTCAAAATTGGTATATTTCTATAGAGTAAGCATCAAATTCAGCAGTTAGTCGGCAAAATGGTATATTTCAATATAGCGAGCATTAAATTCAGCAGTTAGTTCGTGAAGAACGGTACATTTTTATATACAAACCAATAAATTCAGCAGTTAATTGTCAAAAATTGTATATTTCTGTATAGTGACCATTAACTTTAGCAATTATGCGCCAAGAATGGTATACTTCTATATAGCGTCCATTAAATTCAGCAGTTAATCGTTAAGAACAGTATAGCGACCATTATATCCAGCAGTTAATCGTCAAGAACGGTATATTTCTGTATAGCGACTAATAAATTCAGCAGTTAATAGTTAAAAACAGTATATATCTATACAGCGACCATTGAATTCACCAGTTAACCATCAAGAAGGTATATTTCTATATAGTGAGCACCAAATCCAGCAATTAATTGTGAAGAACGGTATATTTCTATAAAGCGATCATAAATTCAACAGTTATTCATAAATAAAGGTTTATTTCTATATAGCTTCCATTAAATTTAGCAGTTAATGGTCAAGGACGGTATATTTCTATATAGCGACCAATAAGTTAAGCAGTTAATATTTAAGAATGGTATATTCTATATAGAGACTATTAAGATTCAGCAGGTAATCGTTAAGATCTGTATATTTTTATATAGCGACTATTAGACTCAGCAGTTATTCATCAAGAAAGGTATATTTCTATATAGCGATCATTAAATTCAGCAGTTAATCCTTAAGAACTGTATATTTTTGCATAGCGACTATAAAATTCAGCAGTTAACCGTCAAAACCGGTATATTTCTATATAGTGAGCATCAAATTCAGCAGTTAATCATCAAAACTGGTATTAGGCTATTCTGTATAGAGACCATCAAATTCAGAAGTTATTCATCAAAACCGGTATATTTGTATATAGCGACCATCAAATTCAGCAGTTAATCATCAAAAATTTTATATTTCTATAAACCAACAATTAAATCCAGCAGTTAATCGTCAAAAAACGGTATATTTCTATATAACGATACTTAAATTCAGTAGTCAATCGTCAAAAACGGTATATTTCTTTATAGCAACCCTTAAATTCAGCAGTTAATCGTAAAAAACAATATATTTCTATATAGCAACTAATAAATTCAGTAGATAATCGTCAAAAACGTTATATTTCTATATAGCGACTATTAAATTCAGCAGTTAATTGTCAATAACGGTATATATCCATAAAGCGACCAATAAATTCAGTAGCTAATCGTCAAAAATGGTGTATTTTTATGAAGAGACCATTAAATTCATTACTGAATCATCAAAAACGGTATATTTCTATATAACAACCAATAAATCTAGCAGTTAATCGTCAAAAATGGTATATTTCTATATAGCGACCATTAAATTCAGCAGTTAATCGTACAAAAAAGGTATATTACTATATAACGACCATAAAATTCAGTTGATAATCGTCCAAAACGATATATCTCTTTACAGCGACCAATAAATTCAGTAACTAATCGTCAAAAACGGTATATTTTTATATAGCTACCATTAAATTCAGCAGTTAATCGTGAGGAACTTTTTATTTCTTTATAGCGACCAATAAATTTAGCAATTAATCTTCAAGCGTGTATTTCTTTATACCAACCATTTAATTCAGCAGTTAATAGTTAAGAATAGTATATTTCTATATAGAAACTATTAGATTCAGCAGTTAATTGTCAAAAATGGTATATATCTATATAGTGACCATCAAATTCAGCACTCAATTGTTTATACCACTGATAAACGCATAAATAGATTGATTTGCCTAACTTAGTTGTTGAACTAAAAACAACTAAAATATTCAAATTATAACCCTCTTACAGCCATGACTGCATCCAGTCCAAACTTACTAATCTGCGCTATTCTACACGACCGATGCGAATACTTTACATCGTGCCAGGTCAATCGATCTGTCGTAATTATTAAATATAATTCTCGTGCAATCTAAATCACAAACAATAATAGGGAAATCAAGAGGACATTGGATATAGTTTTCCGTTCTCGAGGCATTGAATATGACTATTAATTTCGACATTATAAAAACCTTCTGTTATATATTAGTTATATTTCACATTGTTTGACTTTTTCTTCGCACTTTTAAATAATGATAGCTCTTCTCTTTGATCATGTGAATGTTTCTAAAATAAAAAGTAGCTTAAACACCAGCTGTAAATTCTTTGCATCTTCCTCTGCAAATAAAAAGCATAGGATGAGGTCGTGTCTTGGATGTATTAAAAACACAACATAATAGGTATGCTTAAGGAAGTATGAGGCTCGATTATGGCCAAATAAACCAGCCAGTGAAACAAGCATACCGGAAATGTCAGCTGTCATTGGACTTCCTAGGTAGTAAATACAACATATGGAAACACTGAACTTACAGATGAGGGATGGACGTGTGTATAAAACAGTTGGAATAACATTTCCATCAGATCATGAATAAATGGATAAGGAAAACAATATAGCTTACTGAAATCAGTAAATGGAAGTCCTTATTTTATGTGTTCCTCATAAGCTATATAGCCAGCAACTTTCTAGAACTGAAAAAAAGATTGCTCATAAAAGGCACAAATTAAACCATATTCCTTGCATGCAGAGGTGTTTCCCTATATCTAATTAGAGGCAACTTGGCTAAGCAGGAAATGATGCCGCAAACGTCAATTTAGCATAAATGCAACAAATTACCAGTTCCAAGATGGATGGGTTTTATCCCAAAGGCTTCCACACACGAGAATGGCACAAATTCTGGCCCTAAATTATTTATACCCTTAGAAAAATAATTTAAAATCAGTAAAATATGACATAGTCCATACACAGCTAAGTGTGAACTCTCTCCCATTGATTATCTTCATAATGAAGTGTACAAAATCTGTTCACAGAGTTCTAGAGGATACACTAACCTTCGGCCGTGGAATTTCTTTAGCTTAACAACAAATTATACGGAAGAGAGACCTAAAAAAGTCCTGATACACACCAACCATTAATGGGTTGAACGGTCGTTTATGATTGGGCGAGTCCAGGGACAGAATAAGTGTCCTAGATACCTACCATATACATATATATATATATATATATATATATATATATATATATATATATATATATATATATATATATATATATATATATATATATATATATATAGTTATGAACCATCTTAAAGGTTCATCAGGTTCTTTTAGAATACTTAAAGAATTGGGACTGGAATGAACCGATGGACTGCAACAACCAAAGGGGTGGGTAAAGAAATAATTACAATGAGCACAGGAAATGGGAAGCACAGTACTTGAATGATGATTACCATAAATTCAGATCAAAATTCAAAGTTTCAAATACAGACAACTTAAAGTTAAAGTGAATGATAAAAAATTAGCAGAATTCAATGACAAAAACACCGTAAGCAGCAGTAATGACAAACAAATAAATGATAAACACAATTAACAATAGTCAACAAAAACCCAGTAAGCAGCAGCAATGACCAATTAATAAAAGAATCTTCTCATTATTAATAAAATAATAAAGACGAGCCCATACACTTGCTCAACACTAAATAACAAGAGCTAATACTTGCTCAACACGATACAAAACCGTAATTACTGAAGAGCCATACACTGCTCTTCCATCATATCATAAACATGCACAAACAACCCATTATCCTCGAGGACGTCCATCGAACACTACGGGAACGACCACGACAGTGTCGATGCAACAGCCACTTCGCTGCCACCGAAGAATAACTCTTCAAAACTGCTAACCATGGTTTGGTCACCATCTCGTCCTCGGGAGCTGGGTTGACGGCAAGTGACCCACACCTGCTGTATCACGACCATCACCATCAACTAGGTGATATTCCAAAGCTGTTGCTGCTGCTCGTTCTCGACTGCATCACGAGAACCTGTCAATCTGGCTTCCCAAACCTTACTGACTCTTGCCATTCACATTGTGGCAAAAGTAAACAAGACACCCGCCTTGACAAAGAAAAAGAGGGCAGTTAAAAAAAAATTGTAACTAGGTTGTTTCAAAGTCAAACAACCTAACAATATATACACATATATATATATATATATATATATATATGATCATCGCCAAAGATTCTCTCAACCCAAGGTATGATCAGGAAGAGTCAGGTATAACTGTTTATGATTAAGCTCCCCAAAACGTCCTGCCCCTTGCTCATAAGGACAGAGGTTACATACCTTATTAGGAACTAGCAGACTAGAATAGGTCTCGAACTCCCGTCTAACAGATTATAAGACAGGCTCACCCAATAGCATATCACTGGACATCAAAGCATTCAGAGAAAAGGAAAACTGAAACCCAGGCCAGGGAGTGAGCAAAAGGACACCTCCCACAGCAAGAGAAATAATATGAAAAAAATACACATACCTTATAGGGTAAAGAACCCAACCAATGATAAAAAATAACTCATCTAAAAGCTAAGGAATTATATCTCGAGAATTATACTGAAATTGCAGATATTTCGTTTGTTACAACATGGATTAACCTGGAAACCCCTCAACTCCATGATTCATCTGGACGCTACAACTCTGTAGACAGAGAACAATTAACCTTTCTAGAACAATTCAGGCTGGACGTCTTACTGGAAATCCTTTTTGTCCTGGTGAAATCAACATCTTCGTATACACAGCTCTGAAACTTAATCTTCTCTTAGCGTCATAGTGTGTTATTTGCAAAGAAGCGTAGATCAAAAGATTTTCTGACAGAGGAGAGGGAAATCGGTAAATCTGTTGACTATAGTAATTGCATCTTATTGTAATTCAGAATTATATTATATAACTGAATAATTACCTCTATTTTTGTGTAGAATCAGGTGAGTAATCAACAGCCTCAAATTATGAAAGCATTGGTGCCCTTTTCTCGAGATTTTTTTTTTCCGATGCACAAAGGTTTACATCTAGGCTATTTCCAACGGTTGTATTAATCGAGTGAAATGGATTGTTTATTTCACTCACTGACTGCAAGTCCTGCACTGGAGACATCCCCTTTAATGAAAGCAGCTCTTAGTATGAAGATGAAAACACGGTCATTATATGTTACAACTAAAATATTGTTTTCCGGGCAGTTTTATTAGGTGCCTGTTTTTTTCTGGATTTTTTTTTTGCTGAACATTCTTCAATATTTACTGATGCAAACGTGAGGAAAAAGGTTATCTGCCAAAAATCTTTAAAATGATCGTAGAATATTGTGACTATGTCATTCAACGTTAGAGAGAGAGAGAGAGAGAGAGAGAGAGAGAGAGAGAGAGAGAGAGAGAAAATTCTCCTTTGGGTCGACTTGTGAAGACTTCTCCCCTACAGTACGCACCCAATGTACTTCCTAAAGAACTCGTCCACCACCAATATACATTCATCCTCTCTCCCTTCCTCCTCTTTCCCAAGGTAAATAACTGTAAAAGCATTAGTGATATTTAGAAGCTGGTTTTCATTCTTGACAACCAGAGGATGATAGAAAGATTCATCTTATTACCTTAAGAACGATGGTCTACTCGAAAGGTGGAATATCTTCAGTTCTGAAAAATGGAAACAGGAACAGAATTTTAATTAAATGGAAGAGGGAAGTATTTTCATAGGGGTTGCAATACCACTTGGTAGGTTAAACAACACTGCTTCATTCCCTATAATCTTAACCGTAGTTTACATAAGTTATTAGAAGTAGATGACGGGACCAAGATGCGAAATATATGTTGAGATAATTACAATGATATTCATTCCATTTATTACTATAGAAAAGGAAAATTAAGTGGGGCACATCCCATAAAGAAAAGCATAATTTAAAACAAGGATTAAAACACCAACGAATCACTTGAAATGCTGAAAAGGACGAGAATACGAGTTTTCTACGAAGACGGTTCATGTAATCTGAACACCCATAAAGAAATCTAGAATTGGATGTGGAAAAAATATTTCAATGCCTTGGATATATTAAACTTTATAAAAACTAAACAACTGAATTCCCACTCCATTATTGATAGACGAGATACAATGGAATTAGTTGTGGAATTGACCAAAATACACATAAACTTATACAATATAGTTGGACTACCTAAAAACAATGTCTTAGTCTTTCAATAGAAATGTTTTTGCTTAAAAGCTAACAGGAGATTGCTTTCTTGAAGACAAACAAGATAATATGAGCTTTCGGTGATTTTTCTATAGAAATTTGCCGTAACTTACATGTCATTTGCAGGGACGTTTTCACGAGGAATATGCAAAGTAGATTTTGGAAAGTCACACAAGGTTAACCATCTTTTTCTTTACTCCTTAGTTAGAGAAAATGGTTTAGATTTTATTTTCCATGTACATAGGATATATTAGAAAATTTGCTGCAATAGAGAAATGAAAATAACAATAAAATATTTGAAAATAATCAAAACTACAATTTCCTCCTATCCACGACTTTATAATCCGGGCAAAAATATCTTTTTCATTTTCATTTGACAGTAGGGAACGGAACAGAGTTTTAATAAAAGCTTTAGGAACTAACTATCAGCAAAAAAAAAAAAAAAAAAAAAAAAAAAAAAAAAAAAAAAAAACTTGTGTAAGGGCCAAGGATACCGGGTGGTTTTATTAAAAGGTGTCCTTATACTAATCCTGCCATTCATCTTCATTTGTGATCACTTTTCTTCTCCCTCATTTTTCTTCGTGTTATTTCTATTATTTTGTTATTTATCTTTTAAAGTATATTTTATACTGTTTTTTGTATAAGGTTGCTTTCCCTATTTTGACCTTTTTAGTTGCCCAATTAGAGTTGCTTTTTGGCCTGAAATGATAATAATGTGGCTGAGTGGTTAGAGTACTAATCTTGAGGATTTCATGATACTCATGGTATAGGTTCGAATCCTTACCACACCCTTGGCTAAGGTTCTTTACCATGATTACCACGGTCCACTTAGCTTAAATTGAATACCTCTGCTCGATTAGTAGGACCTAGGTATGAATTAAATTGTAAACTCCTGACTAGAGCAGTACAACAAATGAAACAACACATTTAATGAGGAAAGTTATGGAGTCGTAAGAAAGTTGGATGTAACCCGGAACCGCCGGTCTACATAGACTGTTATTAAAGAAAAATAACAATAATCATCCTCATCATCATCAATATTGCTGTTAAGATAATATTTGGTCACTGGAAAGTCGTATTGTATTTAATTTCATTAAAATAAAATGGCAAAATAATATAAAAATTATGTGAAGTGAGGGATTCAATGTTCGCATATTCTCAGATGTGATCCCTTGCATATTTTTTATTCTTATTTTTCTGTAATAGCTTTTACTAAATCACATTCTGAAAAACTCAAAAATCTTTACTCTATATCAAAAGTTTCAAATATAGTAGAGAAATACCACATTCTCTTCCCCAAACTTCTAGTAACAATGCAGAGTTTCTCGAGGCATTTCCATCGACGGATACCTTGTTTGCCAAATTGCTACAGAGAATCACTTTCTAACAAACTTCGATCAACATTGCCATATCCACAATTTCTGTTGGACGAAAACAATTCTGAGCAACCATATCTGGAAAATTGGATCCATCACTTTTATATAACTGGCAACTACTTATGTAAATATGAAATACAACACAAAAACAACAAACAAACTATATTTTAACACTGTCCATAACATATTAATTAAAAAAAGCAGCTGCTCCTGATTATTACAGTGGTACTGTGTTCGCCTCGCATGCGCATGACAGAAGATCGATCCCTGCCAGGACCGTGTGCTTAAGCTGTTTACTGTGGTTGGGCACCGCAATTATGGATTCGGCTTGTCCAGTTGACATTCTGGTGAGCATCTATTCAGAGGAAAGCGGAACTGAAACTAGACACCTTTAATTTATATATTATGGTAGAAATCTGCATGATCTGAAGTTACTTCCTCTTCAAAACACCAATATCAAGAAATCATATAAACAACACTGTTCGCTACTATAATATTAGTATCTACTGTATAATCGACCAAAAACATAAACAATGAAAGAAACAAAGAAAGATAAACGTAAGTAGATATAATTCCATAAAAGGAAGATAATATTGCATTTTCCAAAGACCCTACGATCAGATAGTATCTATATAAATGGATTTTTCCAATATATATATATATATATATATATATATATATATATATATATATGAAAATATATACATATATATATATATATATATATATATATATATATATATATATATATATATATACTTTTATTCTGTATATTATGCATACAAATATATTCTTGCTGAATGTTTAAGAAAATGTGACAAGCTACTATTTTTAGACAAATGTTTTTTCCTTGGAGATGAGAAGAGTTATAAAAAAAAGTGAAACGATCATCTTAAAACTGTAGATACCACAAGTGTTACAGAGCCAACAAGAATTGTATATATATATATACATATATGCATATCTATATATATATATATATATATATATATTATATATATCTATATATATATATATATATATATATATATATATATATATATATATATATATGCATATATATATATATATATATATATATATATGTATATATATATATATATATATATATATATATATATATATATATATATATATATATATATATATATATATCATATATATATATATATATATATATATATATATATACATACTATATATACTGTATATGTATATGTATATATATATATTATATATATATATATATATATATATATATATATATGTATATATATACATACATACATACATATATATATATATATATACTGTATATGTATATATATATATATATATGTATATATATATATATATATATACTGTATATGTATATATATATATATATATATATATATATATATATATATATATATAAAGAAATGAAATATACATATCATCATTATAATTATCATTATTATTTTCATTATCCTAAAATGTTACTAGCTCACTAAAGGTCAAAGGCCTTAGACATGTCCTTCCATTTGCGTCTGTTTATGGTCTCTCTATGCCAATCCACACCCGCGAAAATGTTTAGTTCGTCAATCCTTCGTCTCCTCTTCCTTTCCATGCTTCTTTTACAATCATGTATTGGTTCTAGGATTATATTGATATGGCTGATGAATATGCCAATAATAAATGCGTGGTAGAAAATATTATTTAGATATTCTTACTCGATGCCAGCCTGGTATTAGAGAACATAATATAGGGGTTGGGCTGGGACATATGAATTTAAATGTCGATGACTTAAGAAGAAAATAGACGTTCGTAAGCATGGACTTCATGGAGTAAATAAGAATAGTCTTATGGATATGAGTTTTGAAAGAAGCTTGGCTCCTGAAAGTAAATTGTTTCCAAAGATGAACAATATCAATCATACTTAAGAAAAATAAAATGGTGAAGAAAAAAATCCTAATATTATGTGATAGCATATATTTAATGGATTTAAATAAGAGAGTAAGTTGTGGAAATATAATTATAAACATACCTAAGATAAGTTGGATTAGGAAGAAAGGAGTAATATCAAGTATGGAGGATATGGATGAACTGTGGGCTAGGTCTGAAAATGAAAGTGGAAGGAAGAGGTGGACTAATTTCCTTATTATACACCGTGTTTGCTGGTAGAAAAGGGGACTAACAGAATAACAGATGGGATAAATGAATAAAAAAAATATATTACTTAGGGCTCATTTGCATAATAAGGGAAGACCACATACTAGCATAAGTACGTAGTATTGATTGTATTCTCCGCTAGATTATCTTGCTCCATTTTCGTGACCAGATGAACAAAACCAAAAACAGATAGGAGAAGGTAAATAATTACATTAATGTAAAGATAAATTTCGTTTACCTTGAAGTAAATACCAGAAAAAAATGAATGAACCAATGGACCTCAAAATTAATGATACAAGAAAAGAGATGGGACCAAATATAAAATTATTCCTGAGTCAAAGGAGTTAGTATTGGAGGATTTTGTGAATGTAAAGGATATCATTATTATTATTATTATTATTATTATTATTATTATTATTATTATTATTATTATTATTATTATTATTATTATTAGCTAAGCTTCAACCCTAGTTGTAAAACAAGGATGCTAAAAGCCCAAGGGCTCCAACAGGGAATAATAGCCCAGTGAGGAAAAGAAAAAAGGAAATAAATAAACTATATAAGAAGTAATGAATAAATAAGATAAGATATTTAAAAAAAATTAACAACATTAAAACAGATATTTAATGTATAAACAATAAAAAAGACTTATGTCAGCCTGTTCAACATAGAAACATTTGCTGCAAGTTTGAACTTTTGAAGTTCTACTGATTCAACTACCCGATTAGTAAGATCGTTCCACAACTTGGTCATAGCTAGAGTAAAACTTCTATTATTATTACTATTATTATTATTACTAGCCAAGCTACAACCCTAGTTGCAAAAGCAAGATGCTATAAGCCCAAGGGCTCCAATAGGGAAAAATAGCCCAGTGAGGAAAAGAAATAGGGAAATAAATATAAGATGAGAATGAATTACCAATATATCTTAAAAACAGTAACAGCGTCAAAACAGATATGTCCTATGTAAACTATTAACGTCAAAAACAGATATGTCATATATTAACTATAAAAAGACTCATGTCAGCCTGGTCAACATAAAAACATTTGCTTCAACTTTGAACTTTTGAAGTTCTACTGATTCAACTGCCCGATTAGGAAGATCATTCCACAACTTGATAACAGCTGGAATAAAACTTTTAGAATACTATGTAGTATTGAGCCTCATGATGGAGAAGGCCCGGTTATTAGAATTAACTGCCTGCCTAGTATTACGACCAGGAAAGAATTGTTCAGGGAGGTCTGAATGTGAAGGATGGGCAGAGTTATGAAAAATCTTATGCAACATGCATAATGAACTAATTGAACAACGGTGCCAAAGATTAATATCTAGATCAGGAATAAGAAATTTAATAGACCTTAAGTTTCTGTCCAACAAATTAAGATGACAATCAGCAGCTGAACACCAGACAGGAGAACAATACTCAAAACAAGGTAGAATGAAAGAATTAAAACACTTCTTCAGAATAGATTGATCACCAAAAATCTTGTAAGACTTTCTCAATAAGCCGACTTTTTGTGCAATTGAAGAAGACACAGACCTAATGTGTTTCTCAAAACTAAATTTGCTGTCGAGAATCACACATAAAATTTTAAAAGTTATAGAAATTTAAAGAAACATTATCAATACTGAGATCCGGATGTTGAGGAGCCACCGTCCTTGACCTACTTACAATCATACTTCGAGTTTTGTCAAGATTCAACTTCATGCTCCATAGTTTGCACCATGCACTAGCTAAATCTCTATTGAGGGATTCACCAACTCCAGATCTACATTCAGGGGATGGAATTGATGCAAAGAGAGTAGCCTCATCTGCATATGCAACAAGCTTATTTTCTAGGCCAAACCACATGTCATGTGTATATAGTATGAAAAGTAATGGGCCAAGAATACTACCCTGTGGAACACCGGATATCACATTCCTATACTCACTATGGTGCCCATCAACAACAACTCTTTGAGATCTATTACTCAAAAAATCAATAATAATGCTAAGAAACGACCCACCCACTCCCAACTGTTTCAGTTTGAAAACAAGGGCCTCAAGATTAACACGGTCAACGGCAGCACTAAAATCAAGGCCAATCATACGAACTTCCTGACCACAATCAAGGGATTTCTGTACAGCATTGGAGATTGTAAGAAGGGCATCACATGCTCCAAGGCCTTTACGAAAACCAAATTGCAAACTAGGGAATAGATGATTACCTTCAGCAAACCTATTAGGACATTTTGCCAGAAGACGTTCAAAAACTTTAGATAATATGGGAGTTATGGAAATTGGGCGGTAATCAGTGGTACTTGAGCTACCACAAACACATTAACATAGAGGAGTAACATTAATAATTCTCCAACAAGTGCTAAAGGCTCCTCTCCTTGCTAACTTGCGCAAAATAACAGATAACTTTGGAGCTAAGAAATCTGCTGTCTTTATAAAAAGCAAAGGAAAAATACCATTTGGGTCTACACCTCCATTTGTAGTATTGAGCCTCATTACGAACAGAATGGAACTGTCTGGGAAGATCTGAACGTAAAGGATGGTTAGAATTATAAAAAATCTTATGTAACATGCATAATGAACTAATTGAATGACGGTGCCAGAAATTATGTATATCAACAATAAGAAATTTAATAGACCGTAAGTTACTATTCAACAAATTAAGATGAGAATCAGCAACTGAAGATCACACAGGAGAACTATAATCGATACAAGATAGAAAGAAAGATAGAGATAAGAAAAGAGAAGAAAGGTAAGACTTGAAATGTTTATGTAAGGCTTTTCAGTATATAGAAATGGTAATTAAGGGGTGGATAAATGTTTGGATAAAAAGTGAGATAATGCAGTATGGCGGTGATACTGCGATCAAATAGATGTCTAGAATTTGTAAGATATATCCAGATGATGGAAGTGGTAAGAAGAGTATAGGCAAATGTAACCAAATAAATATTATTATACCATGGGATGTTTCTCGTAAGATTTATTTATACAGTGACTTAAAGAGAAGATTACCGAGGTTAGACAATGAAGAGCATGTGTAGATGAACTAATTGTTAGGAAAAGTTTAGAAGTATATGGAGAATTCTGTTTGCGGTATACATGGAGCAAGAAAATTTCTATGAAAGAATTAATAGAAATGCAATGCGAGGGACAGTGAAAATCTGTCGACAAATATTTTATATGATACCGATGGCAAAGATTGCAAAAGATAAAAAAAATAATAGAAATACCGGTAGGTGGGAGGTGAGGAAAGTGTAGGAAGTGTAGAATAGATGGTGCAGAGAACGAATCGGAAAGGAATTGCTTGATATGCAGGAAGTGCAAGAGTGTGTTACAGATATAGTCGAGTGACACTAGTTGTATGGGAGGTAGGGTTATGCTAAGGTGGGGGTGTGGGAAGGAGGAGGTGGCCGATAAGCTTCTGATCAGCCTTCTGTAAAAGTACATATGACCCAATCTGCGATTGATAATTGTTTTGTTTCATCTTGACCCAAATGTTGATATATATATAATAAATAATATATATATATATATATATATATATATATATATATATATATATATATATATATATATATATATATATATAAATGCATAAGAATCACACGAATTTAGGCAATATGTAAAGGAATAGAGGTAGCTAAGTGATTGAGAATAGGAGAAGGGATTCTAGGGTAGGTAGAGAATAGCTATTGGGTGATTGGGCTAGTATTTTGAAATTGGAATAGTTAATTGATTGCTTGGATGGATGAGCGTGACTACGCATGGAAGAAAAATTCCTTTTAATTCAATGTACAACCTGTACGATGAATGACACCTCTATGGGAGTCAATGCAGATCCTCAAGAGATGGTTGGAACCACCAACATAAGTTCCTAAATTACATCCAGGACAATTATATGAATAAACAATTGAGGACCGCATCAAATCTGGTAGAGTGTCTTTGAATCTGAACAGGCTACCTATGGTTAGTGGATTCTTGAAAACAAACTTGAAATTAACATAGGGATATAAATCAGAGAGAGCTTTCTCAAGTTTACATTTAACATTTCTATAGTCATATTAGAATGGTAGAAATAAATACATATGCTTCTTTGGAACGTATAGTACTGTGGCTTTCGGGAAAAAAAAAACTGCTTCGTAAGTTTATCAGACAAGTTACATGGATAACAATTCCTAGCAAAATAGGATTTTGTTTTCCGAAAATGTCAGTACTAAATGTACAATCTTTTAAAAGTTTGTACCAACCGTGTGTCACACGATCGTACATAGTAACGACATTTCTTTTTTTTTCGTATATATTATGCTTTGTATCTTCCCTCTCCCCTCGCACTGACAGGGACATGAATAATTATGCCTGTTTTTCTTACCGGATACTGTTAATAGAAACGGTTGTCGGTTGAACATGAAATTGCCTATTATGTTTTATATCCTTTTTGCATGGACTTGATGTATATATAAGCTGGTGTTCTGTAATAAAGTTACTCAGTTGTTTTTATCCTGCCTTCTTAGTCACACCCTCTTTCGGCCGTCAGAGTTTGTTTTCCGAAAATGCCAGTACTAAATTTACCATTAAAATGTGAAATCTCAATTTCTATAAAGGAAAGCTGATCATTTATGTTCCAAGTCTAAAGTAAACTTAATATTCGAATGAAATGAGTTTATGTACTCTAAAAACAAAGTGGCAAGTTATAATTCCTGCATAAACTGAATTTCATTGATTCAACGCAATTATGTCCATTGATTTATGTTTTATGTTCATTTCTGTCTAAATGCTGAAGTATCTACTTTCCTTCACCTCTCTACTATATATATATATATATATATATATATATATATATATATATATATATATATATATATATATATATATATATATATATATATATACATAAATATATATTTATAAAAAAAATTGTCAGTATATTGAATAAAAATACAGTAAAATTTTCAGGCATCCAATTTAAACTTTTATTCAACATAATAGTTACTTTACATAGCGATACACATTTTTGGAGGAGACAATAAATTACCACAGGTGATATTAGCTAATTTTTGAGTGAATATAAACACTATTTAATGGCAACATAAATTAAGATAAATTTTACAAAATAACTAGTTCCTCAATTAAATATTTTCATAAAAACCAAAAGAAAAATTGCATTGTTTTCTTCTCAGAGGTATGTCCAATTTCTCATTCTGTGTAACTGCAAATGAAATGTAAATATATAGATTAGAAGTGACGTCAGATATTTTAGGAACCTCACAAGCTATTACGTGGTGACACGCACTCATTTTTGTCATATTTTAAAATATTTTCACTTGTATATTCACGTTTCTGGATGAATTTGTTTGCATACATATATAGTTATCTATAACAATATATCTGTGTAGAAACTGTGCATGGAAGATTAAACATCAATAGAAAATATAATTATAAATTGCTCAAAAACACCAGCATAAAATTATATAAGCAATGGTCCAGCAGAATTGCTGTACTTTTGTAATAAACATCAGTATCCTAAACGTAACCCTCATTCTCTCTCACCTAATGTCTGCAGTCAACGTTTGTTCTTACAAATGCAATCATAAAGGATGATTGATCGTTCTTCCTCGAAGTAATCTTTTTACAGACATTGCATTCCTTCTTAGACCCTTCGTTCCACAATGCAAAAGGCAGCGACGACGGAATTGCCCAATTGATTTGGCTTCACAGTAATTTTCTCCTAATATACTTTGGACGGTAATTTTACATACGTAGTCTAAAGAGTCCAGATAATCCAGCCCGCTATTCTTCATAATTCTGACATATAATTTTACTCGGTGCTCGTTCCACGGGTGAAATTATAGTTTCATATTTGTCCTTTTTTCTTCTATGCCATTCACTCCGTGTCCTTATATAGTATCAGAGAGCCAGAATTTTATAATTTTTTTTTTTTTTTGTTAATCAAATATTCATTTTCAGGTATCTATAAATTACTCTCAGTAGGCTACTAATCTGAGTGGTCTGGCATGGTAGTTATCAAACAATTTTGGTACAAATTACTCAAGAGGAATGACTCAAAATATGCAGGTCCCCATTTTAATCATAATAATTCGAAATATTTCTAGAAATCTGTAGTTCTTGAGATTTTGTGGGCATAGCTGAAATCTGAATTAACACATTCAGTTATATTGTTATGATTAAATAATTGTTGCAAGTATCCTTTCCAATTTGCATTCAATGTAGATGACGAACTTTTTATTAGTCTATCAATATAGTGAATAATGTGATTTCCCTGTTATTTCACTGTTATATCGTCTATTATATCTATATAAAAAGACCTGGAATCGATTTCCCTTCGAAATTTTGTTTTTGTTTTGTTTTTATTGTTTTAACGATTAAATGCACCCATCTAATAGTCACCATACGAACCTTTTTGTCAAACTGAAACTATCTAGAATAGTGTTAACATATTTGGAAACGAATAATGATATAACCAAAAGAATAAATTTGCTGAATATCAAATATTAGCTACTTTTCACTCCTTGCCTGCTAAAAAACGAAGCAATTTCTAACGGAAAAAGAGAAATATAATTTTTGGGTATTTCACAACACCGACATTAGGACATATACTCTGGACATTCATATATACATATATGCACACTTTGAAGTGCAAAGGCCTTACAATAATGGTTCAAGATATATAAAATAGAGACAGCAATTTAGTTATTGTTAATATCATCATTCAAAGGTTATTCCTTATAGGGGCGCGTTTTAAGTGAGGTTTATATCAGGATGTCAGATATTATGGTTCTCCAGGTGTGCTAAAAAGGGAATATGGAGTTCACTCAGTAAAGGTAAGTAAATGGTGTGGTTTTTCAGTTTCCCTTTAGATGAAAATGAAATTTAACTAATAAACCCCCCCCCTTCCCCCCCCCCCCCCTTTTTTTTTGTCTGAAGAGTCAGACCCCGGTAGTAGTACTCTAACAGTTTTTTGACGAATTCGGTTTTTATGTATTATGTATTGCGTATTCTGTATTATGTATTATGTGTATTATATATTGTGTATTATGTTGAAAAACAAATGATATTCCAGTTTCCATCCAAAATGGCCCAGGTTTATCATGTTCGCAATGTTTAAACAAAGAAATCACAATCGTCAAATGATATATTAAACAGACAAAGCAATTACTCCAAGGATTAATATGCTATATCCTTTCCAATTAATTTAAACTTATAAATTACAGATTTTGCAAAAATGTCGAGCGAAATCAATTTCAAACCTTAGAGCTATTTCTGAAATATCTTCTGAGAAGAGGATCTTCCTTAATACAGTACATACTAAATGATTATTTGGTTCATGTATATACTAAACTAAATTGGAACTAATGAATCCTAGTATTGTAATGATTTTTTTTTTATTCAAAGTACCTTCAACTCTTTATTGGTTGTTTCGCAAAATAACGGAAAACTGAGTTGTCTACATATATTAGAATAATTTCCTTAAACGGGAGACGAAGAAATATCCTAAGGAACTGTCCTATTTGAACCATCACTAACATGAAAACAATGACAGAAGTCGATAAAGATAAATTTTTTATTTACACATGGTGTATTCCATGAGACATTGTTATATCGAAATTCATAAGAGCGTAAACATTTTAGAAGAATAAAGTTACGAACCTTTCCCCCATTTGATATATTTAACGGTATCCAAAAGGAATCACACAAAGATCCATTTTCTTTTTAAGAATTAATTCTGAGGAAGTAAATCTCATCATTCTCGTTTGACAAACTTCCCCTAAGGAAATATCCAACTGAAGCATATAAGACGAAATTCCACACGAATGAAGTAATTCCCATTCGTTTAAATAACTTTGAAAAAGTCATATGAAATATCCATCACGGGAGATGGCTTTCTATTTCATGTATAATGGCTCCGTGGAACTATTCTCATTCCGTACAATCTTCTAGTTCTACTGTTGGCATTTCAATTAGTTCTAGTAAGGATGGCCGTCTCTGCCATATTAATGTTCGAATAAATTCCAAAAGTTGGTTTAATGGAAACAGTTTTCTCACAACCGAGGAATGAAACGATCGTAAAATATAAAAGATACAATGTGATTTGGCAGAAAGGATGATCCCTCTACATTCTTTACGGTCTCATCCAATTCCTATAATTGCAAGAAGGGAATTTTTTAAAGATCTAATTAGGGAACTTTCTTAACGTCTTGATGAGTAAGTTATGGCTTTTAACTGTTAGGTAAAACGCCTTGTTTGCTGACCAGATATATATTTTTGGCCAGTCAGAAATATAATGTCATAGGAAGCAAAAAAAAAAAAAAAAAAATTATGATAAATTACGTTTCTTAAACTTTTGCTTTAAAGGAGTATCTTTTGTTCGGTTCATTGATCCGAAAAATATAGAACGTCCCATAGAAAAAATAATTACGTAATAAATGACACTCACTTATAAAAATACAAGCAGGTAAACAAGTGAGTTTACATTGGAATAAAAACCGATGCTGTTTGGCTATGAAAAACTCATATGAATATTATTGTAAACGTTGTGTATATATCATAAGCCTTCCAAGGGTGTCAAATACAGTAAAACGCGTATGTGTGTGTGTGCGAGAGAGAGAGAGAGAGAGAGAGAGAGAGAGAGAGAGAGAGAGAGAGAGAGAGAGAGAGAGAATTTGGAAAATCTTGCGCAAAGTACAATCAATGTTACATATTTATCAAATTCATAGCAGTATTTTTAGATTTATTTCAGAAGCAGGTCTTATGAAAGATAATAAAATTTTATAAGGACATATTTGCTTTTATGGTTGTAAATTGAATATTATTTTAGTCTTTATTCATAATAAACCATATCGGTGTCAACGCCCTTTGGTGTCAGGTGCCAGAGAATTCTAAATGCATCAATCAATCAATTCCCTGAAGTGAAAAGGGAAAAAGAAAATATCTCTGATAAAAAACTTCGATAAGAAAAAATAGCTCTAATCTTAAAAATCAGAACACTTGAATGTTTGTAAGTTTCATTTTTCGTTCTGGCATATTTCCTGCTTTTTATATTGATTCCACCATCTCCAATACACCATTTTAATTAATCGAGTAGACAGAGATAAAGGGATGAGCCAGAACAAAAAAATGCTTTCTTTGTGTACAAGTCCAAGGCTTAAGTGTTTCTGACAAAGAGTTCTCATTTGTCTTACTCATACTTAATTTTTTTTTTTATTAATAAGACAATGTATTGGTTACATTGCTAGTTTATAAATCAATTTCCGAGTTCGCAATAGCGAATAAAAAATAAAATGTTGAATATATTTCGTAACTCTCCTATATATGTTAAATGTTTGTTCAGCAGTTGTTTCCCTCCTTAATTTTTCTTATATGATGTGGAATTTCCTTCCTCCTCGTATGCCTCGACCACTTCAACCTCTGGTAGTGTAATTGACAGATCTATGGATTCCTATGGCACCGTACTTTCTCTGCTGTATAAATCTTCCTACATTTTCTTTCCTTATTTTACCTCTCTCCCAGTATATCTTGCTATTGCCTTTGCTGAAGTCTACGTACACCATAGCCGAAAAAACACTTTAATTCAGTAGGGAATTTCATCAACATTCATACCGGTGAAATGCGTAAAAGATAGCGGGAGATACAACAGTCCCGTATTATTGCAGAGAAGTATTTTGATAGTCCACTGGGATGATTGTTATCATTAATTCTATACACTTTTAAAATTACTGGTTTTTCTTCTACTGAAAAGGCTTTCAATTCCAAAGCTCATCTTAATTAATGAAGCAAATCCTTATGGTTATCAAAATTATTATCATTTTTACATACCAACAAAACTTCTAGGTTGTATCTCTGGGTCTAGATCGGGGTAGCAACCTGCCTTAATGTATTACCCTTATTTACTATCCATCTCACTCACCTTACCATTATTTTCAATGAACTTCATAAGCATAGTCTGATCAGTTCGAGATTTTGGCAGCCTTATTAATATCTTATCATAGTTTTCGTAAGCATAGTGGTTAATAAATGTAAACTGTTAAGGAAATTTGATCTTGAAAATGAGAAATTTCAACAAACACTTTACGAATGACTCAACGTTACGAAAACGTAACTATCAAACACCATCTCAACCTTTTTTGTTTTTTTCCTATTCTTCCATTTCTTCCTTACTTCTAGACTCTTTGTACCCTCAGGGACCGCCCACTTGAG
>NC_090725.1:224127673-224132673 GCF_036898095.1 Palaemon carinicauda | reverse complement strand
AGATCTCCCATTCATCAGGTCTTGATTCTTTATGCCCCATTTTACAAAATAATCTTGCAAGTTTTCTGGGAGTCTCTTCATTTTCAGCCAATATCATTTAAGTAGTTATTCCATCGTATCCAGGGGCTTTCCTTCTCTTCAGTATCTTTTAGTATCGATTCAACTTCAAACGCACTGAATTCATTCATGGTCAAATCAAGGTCTTTCTCAGTTTCAAGTATATTAATCATATTGTTCTCTTCATACCTCTTATTCATGACCTTACTTAAGTCTTCTTTCCAACGTTGTCTCTCTTCATCTTCTATTGTTATAATATATCCATCTCTTTATTTTTATGTATATATATGCTTCTTCTTCTTTGCCCAAGTAGACATTTTATTAATAATTCTATGAGCGATTCTTTCTCCATAGCCGCTCCATGAATTCAGAGCATTGTCAGCCTCATCTTATTTCATGTCTAAATATTCTCTCCAGTCATTCTTGACTTCTCTTTTGACTTCCCTATCAATACTGTAATATTTGGGATGCTCAACCTTGTAGCTTTCATTGCTTCCTTAAAAAATTTCATCAATCAATTTCTGTTTTTGTCTACTTAATATAGTATCCCAAGTAACATTTGGTATCCATGGTTTTCTCCTTGTAACTACATATCCAAAAACTTCACTACCAACTGACTGATATATATTCTTAATATCACACTATTCTTCATTAATGGTTTGCTCTTCGTCATTTAACCTATCCAAGAGTGCAAATCAATTCCCATATTCAATTGCAAATTTTCTATGTACTCATCTTCTGCAAAGTTAGTTGTATCAAACCTAGGTATTCTATCTATATTTCTGTTGGGTCCTTTCAGTTTTAATTTCAGTGTGGGAATGAGGAGCTGGTATTCACTATCAATATCTGCACCCCTATAGCTTCTTACATTTCTTAGAGTCCTCCTTCTCTCATTAATACTGGCTATGTGATCTATTTGATTTCTGTTGTTGCGACATTGTGATTTCAATGTATAATTGTGAATGTCTTTGTGCTGCACATTTTATCAAGATATTTTGACAGCTATAGCACACATACACACACACGTGCACACACACACACACACACACATATATATATATATATATATATATATATATATATATATATATATATATATATATATACATGTTTGTGCGTGTGCACGTGTTTATACTTTAAGTACACACACACACATATATATATATACATATATATATATAAATATACATATATATATATATATATATATATATATATATATATATATATATATATACATATATATATAGATATATATAATTATAGATATATATTTATATATTTATATACATATATATATATGTATAAATATGTATGTATATGTATGTATATATATATATATATATATATATATATATATATATATATATATATATATATATGTATATACTATATATATATATATATATATATATATATATATATATATATATATATACATACATATATATATATATGTATATATATATATATATATATATATATATATATATACATACATATATATATATATATATATATATATATATATATATACATATATATATATATATATATATATATATATATATATATATATATATATATATATATATATATATATATATATATATATACATATATATAAACACGAACCTGTGTTTAATTTCGTAATGAACATAAATTTTATCAGAGGTGCTAGTTGCCTGAGGTAGAGGACTGCCAATTTCAATTAAAAGTTTTTTATATTGACCAGAATTCTAAGGAGTTTTCGATATTTCAAAGATGCTTAAAATATCATAGATGGTCGAAAGGTTTTCCAGGTATTCGAGAATTAGTAATTGCTACTTATTTCTTAATATCTTTATAGCAATCAATAATAAACCCCTCAACTTCAAAGCATCCTGAAATGAAAACAAGTCTCAGTACCTTAGTAAAAGTATAATATATTTCTGAGTCATTTGAGAGTTTACAAAGATCTTCAAATATCATGGAAATACAGCGTATCTCTCTCTCTCTCTCTCTCTCTCTCTCTCTCTCTCTCTCTCTCTCTCTCTCTCTCTCTATATATATATATATATATATATATATATAAATATATATATATACATACATATATATATATATATATATATATATATATATATATATATATATATATATATATATATATATATATATATATATATATATATATATATAATAGTTCTTCAAATTTGAGGCCTTTAAGTTTTACAGGTTTTGTGATTTTTTTCAGGTAAATTGAATGTTTGAAAATGCTTAAAAGAATATTAACCATTTCATGGTCTTTACTTTTTATTACAAATCTTCGAATGTTTTGAAATTGTTGCTTTCCCAATCTTATTATATAACAGGAGGTTTTCATAATAAAAAAATTAAGGCGAAGTCATATTCGATGCCTCGAGAACGAAAAATTATTGGCCATATCGTCTTGACTTCCGCATTTTTACCCATGGGTTAGAATGCACAGGAATCACATTTAATAATTAAGGTAGGCCGTTTGACCTGGTAAAATGTAAGTATTCACATCGGTCGTGTAGAACGGCACAGGTCAGTAAGTTTAGACTGGATGCAGTCATAGCTGTAAGGGTTTTATAATTCGAATATTATAGTTGCTTTTTGTTTGGAATATCACCATAAGTTAGGCAATTCAATCTATTTATGCTTGTATCAGTAGTATACAAGATTGTCTGCTGAATCTAATGGTCGTTATATAAAGAATTTACCGTTCTTGACAATTGAATGCTGAATTTTTTGGTCGCTATCTAGAAATATACTGTTCTTGATGATTAACTGCTGAATTTAATGCTTGCTTTTAAAAATATACCGTTTTGGACAATTAACTGCTGAATCAATATACCCTTCCCAACGATTAATTGTTGAGAATTTGATGCTAGATATAGAAATATACCATACTTGATGATTAACTGCTGAATTCAATGGTCGCTCCATAAAAATATACCATTCTTAACGATTAACTGTTGTATTTGATGGTCACTATATGAAAATGTACTGTACTTAAAGAATAATTGCTGAATTTAATGGTTGTTATATAGATTTATACCGTTTTTGACGATTAACTGTTAAATTTATTGGTCGCTGTATAGAAATATATCGTTTTTGACAGTTAACTGCGGAATTTACTGGTCGCTATGTAAGAATATGCCGTTTTTGACGTTTAACTGCTGAATGTAATAACCACTATATAAAAATATACTGTACTTGAAGAATAACTGCTGAATTTACTAGTTGCTATATAGATATGTACCGTTCTTGACGATTAACTGCCAAATTTATTTGCCACATTATATAAATATACCGTTCTTGACAATTAACTGCTGAATTTAATGGTTGCTATATAAGAATATACCGTTTTTGACGTTTAACTGCTGAACTTGAAAGGCACTATACAGAAATACACTGTTTCTTTATGATTAACTACTGAATTGAATGGTCGCTATATAGAAATATACCATTCTTGATGATTAACTGCTTAATTTAATGGTCGCTATATAGAAATATACCATTTTTGATGATTAACTGCTGAATTTGGTGGTCGCTATAGAAATGTTTTGTTTTTGACGATTAACTGCTGAATTTGACGGTCGCTACATAGAAATACACCGTTCTTGACAAATAACTGTTGAATTTAATGGTCGCTATATAAGAATATACTGTTTTTGATGTTTAACTGCTGAACTTAATGGTCACTATACAGAAATATACCATTTTTGATGATCAACAACTGAATTTAATGGTCGCTATATAGAAATATACCGTTCATGATGTTTAACTGCAGAATTTAGTGGTCGTTATATAGAAATATACCGTTCATGATGTTTAATTGCTGAATTTAGTGGTCGTTATATACAAATACACCGTTCTTGACAATCAACAGCTGAATCTAATGGTCACTATATAGAAATATACCGTTCTAAACGATTAACTACCGAATTTAATGGTCGCTATAAACAAATGTACAGTTCTTGACGATTAACTAGTGAATTTGATAGTCGCCATAAAGAAATATACTATTCTTATTGCTTAACTGCAAAATGTAATTGGCACTATATAGATATACACCATTCTTGACGATTAACTGCTAAATTTAATGGTCGCTATATAGAAATATACCATTCTAGACGATTAGCTACCGAATTCAATAGTTGCCATATAGAAATATACCGTTCTTGACGATTAACTGCTTTATTTCATGGTTGCTATATAGAAATATACCGTTCTTGACGATTAACTACTGAATATTATTGTTGCTTCATAGAAATATACAGTTCTTGATGATTAACTACCGAATTTAATTGTCGCTATATAGGAATATACCGTTCTTGACAATTAACTGCTTAATTAATAGTCGCTATGCAGATATGAATTGTTCTTGACGATTAACTACTGAATTTAGTGGTCGCTATATAGAAATATACTATTCTTATTGCTTAACTGCAAAATTTAATGGGCACTATATAGATATACACCATTCTTGACGATTATCTGCTAAATTTAATGATCGCCATATAGAAATATAACATTTTTGACGATTAACTGATGGATTTGATGGTCGCTATATAGAAATACCCGTTCTTGACGATTATTTACCGAATTTAATGGTGTCTATATAGAAATATATTGTTCTAGAGTCTATAGCGTTCTTATCGATTAACTTATGAATTTGATGATCGATGTATAGAAATATATTGTTCTGTTTTGTTGGAATCTTCCCGATGTCTTGATTTTGTATTCCCATTGGTTCAGGCACAATGCCTTTAGATCACGTGACATATGTTATTCTGTTTTTTTATGAGGGGCCAAGAGTTAATTTATTCATGAAAGTACCTCCAAATGCCTATGATATTATTATTATCATTATCATTATTATTATTTTTATTATTATTATTATTATGATTATTATTATTATTATTATAAGCAAA
>NC_090725.1:224092673-224122673 GCF_036898095.1 Palaemon carinicauda | reverse complement strand
ATTAACATAAATAAGACCTCAATCAGAGCTTTGGGATGGTATATAGATAATATGGCTATGACTGGATGTTTTCGTCTTGATCATCTCTTACAATTTCTCAATGTTTGACGGCATGTGTAAACTAACCATAACAATGATAATAATAATAACAAAATGAAAGGATTTCGATGTCAGATATACAAATTCTATTAAATAGGAAACGTCTCCATAGGACATAACCGCCGGTTTTATCACGGGACTCGACCCAAAACTAGAATGCGTTTAAAAGGCCGGGTAAAAAGTTGGATTGGAATTCGGAAAGAAACTGCCCAGAAAACTTTGATTAAGGAGAGAGAAGATATCATGAAAGTTATAAGGACGCTATAAAATAGAATTATCTCAAAGTCATCAATACTAAAAATAATGGAAAAATAATGGAAAAAGTTTTGATCTTTTCGAATCAGTCCGGATTCCCTTCTCTTTGATATTAGTCAGAAGACAAATATTTTGGGCTAAAATGAAAGAAAAAGTAACATTTCCTTATATATAACGATTGATAGTTTCTATAAAAGTATCAGAAACAATTTATCAAATATCTAGCTCCTTGTCATACCAATTTCCATGTAGAGTGCTACACAAATGAAGGGATAATGATTACAAGTAAAAAAAAACATAAAAAATAAATAAAAAAAGAAAGAAAGAAAAAACGTAAAGAATAAAAGCTTGGAAAATACAGTACACAAATTATCTACGGTGCAGTACAAAAAGAGTAAAGGTTATTCTGAAATACCTTCTCAGGCTATATCTGAATTCTTGTGCCAATTGTTCTTTGCGAAACTACCACAATGGTCAATAAGAGCAATTATAGATTTCTGACCTCCGCCAAAGGATAACGTTGACATAAAAAGAAACGCATTTATTTTGCATCTGATCTAAACTCCTGATCACGATTCAGAATCTGAATATGGATAGTCCACAAAATATATTGAAATCGTCCATAACGTATGATCTATTTGTACTGATAATTTCGCCAACATCCGTCAATTGGTTTTGACACTAGGTTTAAATGGCGAACAATGCAAATCCTAACCTAGAATATGGAATCGGATCCGGATCATCTCTAATATTTATTGGGGTCATCCAAGAACTAAGGTCTATCTGTGGTAAATGTTTTGACAGAATCAGCTATGTAGCTTTTACATAATCCTGTCCACAGACAGACAGACAAACACAGGCAAATAAATAAAATAAATAAACCGACTCGATTTTATATCGTCCATGGCGGAAGTAATTACTATTCACCCTGTACAGTATTAGTCCAGCTCTTTAAACAGTTCACACAGAAGGGTTTCATTCAATATACATAAAGTAATCTTTAAAAACCTTATGTCTAATATATAATATCTTGTATTCAATATATATTTAAGAGGAAAGCAATTCTTATTTGATACTATCCTATCTTAATCCTGTAAATCTGCCGGAAGATAATCTCATTAAAGGCTATTTGCGTGGATGAACATTTTAGGAACTTTGTTGTATCACAAAGTAGCTTTTACGAAACACTTTCTCAAGAATCTTCAGTGCTAAAAACGGTATAGTTCTATATAGTGATTATTAAATTCAGCAGTTAGTCGTCAAGAACAGTATATTTCAATATAGGGACTATTATATTCAACAGTTAATCATCAAGAACGATATATTTCTACAGAGGGACTATTAAATTCAGGAGTTGATTATCAAGAACAGTATATTTCTATATGGGGACTATTAAATTCAGCAGTTAGTCGTTAAGAACGGTATATTTATATATACCGTCCATTATATTGAGCAGTTAATCGTCAAAAACGGTATATTTCTGTATAGCAACCAATGTATTCAGTAGTTATGCGTCAAAATCGGTATATATCTGTATAGCGAGCATCAAATTTAGCAGTTAGTCGTCAAAAACAGTTAAATTTCTATATAACGAACACTAAATTCAGCAGTTAATCGTCAAGAATGGTATACTTTTATATAACGTCCATTAAACTTAGCAGTTGATCATCAAGAGTGGTATATTTCTTCATATCAACCGTTAGATTCAGCAGTTAGTCATGAAGAATGGTATACATCTATATAGCGTCCATTAAATTCAGCAGTTGATTAGCTAGAACGGTATATTTCAACATACCAAACATTAAATTCAGCAGTTAATCGACAAGAACGGTATATTTATACATACCAACCATTAAATTCAGCAGTTAGTCGTGAAGAATGGTATACTTCTATAGATTGTCAATTAAATTCAGCAGTTGATCGTCAAGGAAGATATAGTTCTACATGCCAACCATTAAATTCAGCAGTTAATTGTGTAGAATGGTTTACATCTATATAGCATTCATTAAATTCAGCAGTTGATCGTCAAGAAAGATATATTTCTACATACCAACCATTAAATTCTGCAGTTAGTCGTGAAGAATGGTATACTTCTAAATAGTGTCCATTAAATTCAGCAGTTGATTGTCAAGAAGGGTATACTTCTATATAGCGTCCATTATATTCAGCAGTTAATCGTCAAGAATGGTATACTTTTATATAGCATCCATTAAATTCAGCAGTTAATCGACAAGAACGGTACATTTCTACATACCAACCAATAAATTCAGCAGTTAGTCGTGAAGAATGGTATATTTCTATATAGCGTCCATTAAAATCAGCAGTTGATCGTCAAGAACGGTATATTTCTATATACCAACAATAAAATTCAGCAGTTAATCGTCAAAAAAGGTATACTTCTATATAGCGTCCATTAAATTCAGCAGTTGATCATCAAGAACGGTATATTTTTACATAACAACCATCAAATTCATCAGTTAATCGTCAAGAATGGTATACTTTTTTATAGCGTCCATTAAATTCAGAAGTTGATGATCATGAAGAACGGTATATTTCTACATACCAACCAATAAAGTCAGCAGTTAATCGTCAAAAACAGTATATTTCTATACGGCAACCAATGTATTCAGTAGTTAGGCTTCAAAAATCGGTATATTTATATATAGCGAACATCAAATTCAGCAGTTAGTCTTCAAAAGCGGTATAATTCTATATAGCGAGCATTAAATTCAGCAGTTAAGTTAATCGTCAAGAATGGTATACTTCTATATAACGACCATTAAATTAAGCAATTATTCGTCAAGAACAGTATATTTTTTACATACCAACCTATAAATTCAGCAGTTAATCGTCAAGAATGGTATACTTCTATATAGTATCCATTAAATTCAGCAGTTGATCGTCAAGAACGTATATTTCTACATACTAACCATTAAATTCAGCAGTTAATCGTCAATAATGGTATACTTCTATATAATGACCATTAAATTCAGCAGTTAATCGTCAAGAATGGTATATTTCTACATACCAACCATTAAATTCAGCAGTTAATCGTCAAAAAACGGTATATTTTTGCATATCAACCATTAAATTCAGCAGTTAATCATCAAGAACGGCATATTTCTACATACCAACCATTAAATTCAGCAGTTAATTGTCAAAAATGGTATACTTCTATATAACGACCATTAAATTCAACAGTTAATCGTTAAAACAGTATATTTCTATATAGCAACCAATGTATTCAGTAGTTAGGCGTCAAAATCGGTTTATTTCTATATAGCGAGCATCAAATTCAGCAGTTAGTCGTCAAAACTAGTATATTTCTATATAGCGAGCATTAAATTCAGCAGTTAGTCGTGAAGAACGGTATATTTCTATATACAAACAATTTCATTTAGCAGTTAATCGTCAAAAATGGTATACTTCTATATAGCTTCCAATAAATTCAGCAGTTGATCGTCAAGAACGGTATATTTCTACATAACAACCATTAAATTCAGCAGTTAATCGTCAAGAACGGTATATTTCTACATACCAACCATTAAATTCAGCAGTTAATCGTCAAGAACGGTATATTTCTTCATACTAACTATCAAATTCAGCAGTTAATCGTCAAACCCAGTATATTTCTATATAGTAACCAACGTATTCAGTAATTAGGCGTCAAAATTGGTATTTTTCTATAGAGTGAGCATCAAATTCAGCAGTTAATCGTCAAAAATTGTATATTTCAATATAACGAGCATTAAATTCAGCAGTTAGTTGTGAAGAACGGTGTATTTTTATATACAAACCAATAAATTCAGCAGCTAATTGTCAAAAATGGTATATTTCTGTATAGTGACCATTAACTTCAACAGTTATTCGCCAAGAATAGTATACTTCTATATAGCATCCATTAAATTCAGCAGTTAATCGTTAAGAACGGTATAGCGACCATTATATCCAGCAGTTAATCGTCAAGAAGGGTATATTTCTGTATAGCGACTAATAAATTTCGCAGTTGATAGTTAAAAACAGTATATATCTATACAGCGACCATTGAATTCACCAGTTAACCATCAAGAAGGTATATTTCTATATAGCGAGCACCAAATCCAGCAATTAATTGTGAAGAACGGTATATTTCTATAAAGCGATCAATAAATTCACAAGTTAATGGTTAAGAACAGTATATTTCCATGTAGCTACCATTAAATTCAGCAGTTAATTGTCAAGAATGGTATATTTCTATATAGCGACCATTATATTCAGCAATTATTTGTCACGAACAGTATATTTCCCTATAACGACCATCAAATTCAACAGTTATTCATAAATAAAGGTTTATTTTATATAGCTTCCATTAAATTTAGCAGTTAATGGTCAAGGACAGTATATTTCTATATATGTAGCAACCAATAAGTTAAGCAGTTAATAGTTAAGAATAGTATATTCTTATATAGCGACTATTAGATTCAGCAGTTAATCATTAAGATCTGTACATTTTTATATTGCGACTATTAGACTCAGCAGTTATTCACCAAGAAAGGTATATTTTTATATAGCGATCCTTAAATTCAGCAGTTAATCCTTAAGAACTGTATATTTTTGCATAGCGACTATAGAATTCAGCAGTTAACCGTCAAAACCGGTATATTTCTATATAGTGAGCATCAAATTCAGAAGTTAATCATCAAAACTGGTATTATTCTGTATAGAGATCATCAAATTCAGAAGTTATCCATCACAACCGGTATATTTGTATATAGCGACCATCAAATTCAGCAGTTAATCATCAAAAATGTTATATTTCTATAAACCAACAATTAAATTCAGCAGTTAATCGTCAAAAAAATGGTATATATCTATATAACGATGTTTAAATTCAGTGGTCAATCGTCAAAAACGGTATATTTCTTTATAGCAACCATTAAATTCAGCAGTTAATCATAAAAAACAATATATTTCTATATAGCAACTATTAAATTCAGTAGATAATCGTAAAAAAACGGTATATTTCTATATAGCGACCATTAAATTCAGCAGTTAATTGTCAATAACGGTATATATCCATAAAGCGACCAATAAATTCACTAGCTAATCATCAAAAATGGTGTATTTTTATGTAGTGACCATTAAATTTAATACTGAATCATCAAAAACGGTATATTTCTATATAGCAACCAATAAATTTAGCAGTTAATCGTCAAAAATGGTTTCTATACAGCGACCATTAAATTCAGCAGTTAATCATACAAAAACGGTATATTACTATATAACGACCATAAAATTCAGTAGATAATCGTCCAAAACGATATATCTCTTTATAGCGACCAATAAATTCAGTAACTAATCGTCAAAAACGGTATATTTTTATATAACTACCATTAAATTCAGCAGTTAATCGTGAAGAATTTTTTATTTCTTTATAGCGACCAATAAATTCACAAATTAATCTTTAAGCGTATATTTCTTTATACCAACCATTAAATTCAGCAGTTAATCGTTAAGAATGGTATATTTCTATATAGAAACTATTAGATTCAGCAGCTAATTGTCAAAAATGGTATATATCTATATAGTGACCATTAAATTCAGCACTCAATTGTTTATACCACTGATAAATGCATAAATAGATTGATTTGCCTAACTTAGTTGTTGAACTTGTACCAACCGTGTGTCACACAATTGTACATAATTCCTTTTGCATATATTATGCTTGTATCTTCGCTCTTCCCTCGCACTAAATGAACATGAGAATTCATGTCTGCTGTTTCCTCTGTAACATTGTCTGTCTTGTTAACTTGTTATGTCCTGTTGCCTTGAGGTTTTGTATATAAAGGAGAGTGTTCTATAACAATATAACTCAGTTGATTGCATCCTGCCTTTGAGTTCACAACCCTCTCTCGGCCCGTCACATTGGTGACCCCGGAAGTCGACTCGCTCCCACTGCCTTCCACCCCCACCTCCCTCGCCCCTCCATCGTTGGTACTATGACGGAGACGGACTCTTCACCGTTTGCCAGCGGAGAAGCGTTTGCTTGGTTTCAACGCGCAGAAGTCCACTTTCGTATCAGGGGCGTGACTCGCTCAACCACCAAAGCGGATTATGTTCTCGCGGCGATACCCGAGGACACCTTCCCAGAAATATCCGACTGGCTTTGTCAACAAGGAAACACCCTAATAGCGTATGACGCCCTCAAAACATACCTTTTGCAGCAGTACTCGCCGTCGCCAGCCGCCCGTATAGCAAAGCTTTTTCAGCTCTCGCAACAACCGTTGGGGGACGAAAGGGCTTTGCTTGCCCTCAGGGAAATGACCAGTATCGCTCGCCTTCAACCTGCCGCAGACGGCTCTCCTCGTGAGGTGAACCTACTTCGTGCCCTTTGGATACGCCGTTTACCCGAACCTGTACGCGCTGCCATACCCGATGTCGATAGTTTACCCATAAAGGACTTGATGACCAAAGCCGACGCCCTTATGGACAGCCACTTCAAGACCTCCATCAACGCCTCCACCCCTGACGACGAGGATGCCTATTCAACGTCAACCGAAGCTGACATGAATGCCGTAGGACATACACGCCTACCCCGTGACGTGCCGAAGCGGCGACAAAGCCGCCCACCACACACGAATCGGTCGCGCCCCAACGAACGACTTCTACAGCCACTTACTACCTCCCATCCGTCGCAGTTTTGCTACTACCACTTCAGATTCGGGGCAACCGTGAAGAAATGTGCCAAGGATTATCAGTGGCCAAAAAACATGTAAGTAGGCCATCGCTTGTGGCGGTGGCCTCCCATGTTGCTAATCTTTTCTTTTTACAGGATGCAGGAACGGGCGTGCGATTTTTGGTTGACACGGGTGCTTGTTGTCTCTTTTGACAAGGAAACTCTTCAAGGCGCGACGTAGTCTGTCTACATCTGCCAACGTCTGCTTGGTAGCTGCCAACGGATCTGCGATACCCACCTACGGCTACGAGAACCTCACATTATCGTTCGGAAACGGTAAATTCAATTGGAAGTTTCTCGTTGCTGACGTCACAATGCCAATCCTCGGTGCGGATTTCCTCTCTCATTTCCATCTTCTGGTCGATGTCGCCCACCAACGATTGGTCAACGCAGACTCGTACTTGTCGACACCTCTTCAACCCGCCCCCTCTAACCTCGCTCTCCACATCAACGCACCCACGGATGCCTATGCCCACCTCCTCACGTCGTACCCGGAAGTTTTCCGTCCAGAACTTCGCCAAACGCCCACGGTTCCTGCCAAGCACGGTATTTATCACCATATCAAGACGACGGGACCCCCAGTCTTCGCAAAATTCAGACGTCTGGCACCAGAACGATTGGCAGCCGCCAAACAGAAGTTCGCCGAAATGGAGAAAATGGGCCTTTGCCAAAAAGCCTCCAGCCCATGGTCGTCACCCTTACACATCGTTCTGAAGAAAGACGGCTCCCTCCGTCCGTGCGGGGATTAGAGGCGCCTGAACATGCAAACAGAACCGGATCACTACCCCCTCCCAAACATTGCCGATGTGACCTCCTACCTGCACAAATCGAAGGTTTTCTCTATGCTCGACCTCCTGAAGGGGTATTATCAGGTGCCTATGAACCCAGAAGACATCCCCAAGACCGCCATCACCACTCCGCTTGGCACATACACCTTCAATTACTCCTGTTTTGGCCTTCGTAATGCTGGGGCAACGTTTCAACGTCTCATGGATGGCATCTTAGGGGACCTCTCTTTCTGTGTATGTTATGTGGACGACATACTTGTGTTCTCCTCCTCAAAAGAGGAACACCTCTGTCACCTGCGCATCGTGCTCGACCGCCTGCAACAAAACGGCCTTGTAGTCCGGTACGACAAGTGTACCTTTGGCGCCAACGAAGTGTCGTTCTTAGGGCACCGTATCACTCCTGAAGGAGTCCATTCCCTCCCTGAGAAGGTAGCAGCCGTTCAGAATTTCCCCGCGCCCTCGACCGTCAAAGCTCTGCAGGAATTCTTGGGCAAGATCAACTATTATCACTGTTTTCTGCCAGCCATTGCCGCCACTCTTGCTCCCCTCTATGCCTCCCTCAAGGGCAAGCCAAAGGACCTGAAGTGGGGTCCCCTTCAAGAAGCAGTCTTCTGCAATGCAAAGAAGGCCCTATCAACTGCTGCGGCTCTCACTTTTCCTATCCCACACGCCCCTCTCCTTCTCTCCACCGATGCCAGCGAAGTCGCTATTGGTGCAGTAATCGAGCAGGTGGTCAATGGCTCGCCCCGCCCATTGGCCTTCTTCAGCAGAAAACTGTCCAAGGCAGAATCGGGTTATTTTACCTTCGATCGAGAATTGCTGGCTGTACACTTGGCTGTCCGTCACTTTCGCCATTTCTTAGAAGGTACGCCCTTCGTCATTCGCACAGACCACATGCCTCTGGTGCACGCCTTCACTCGACAGTCTGACGCCTGGTCCGCCCGTCAACGCCGACATCTCTCCGCCGTGGCTGAATGCAATTGCACCCTCCAATACGTCCCTGGGAAAATGAATCCCGTTGCCGATGCCCTGTCAAGAAACACGTTGGCTGCTGTTCAACTGGGATTGGATTACAACGCCCTGGCTGAAGCCCAACGACAGGATCCAGAGTATCAAGCTTGTAGGACATCCTGCACGTCACTCCGTTGGGAAGATTTTCCCCTCGAAGGCTTCAACACCACCCTCCTCTGTGACGTCAGTACTGGTAGACCGCGACCTTGGATTCCTGCTCCCATGCGCCGACAGGTGTTTGATTTCATTCATGGCCTTTCACATCCCTCGTGCCGTTCTACTGCACAGCTGCTGAAGGCAAAGTTCATTTGGCACAGCATTTCTAAGGATGCTAAGGATTGGGTCCGCACCTGTCCTTCTTGCCAAACTTCAAAAGTACATTGACACACGGATTCAGGAGTGGGCACCTTTCCTCAACCTCAGCATCGTTTCGCACACATTCACGTCGACGTTGTAGGCCCCCTACCCACATCACAAGGACATCGTTACCCGTGTACCGTCATCGACCGCTCCACTCGTTGGCCTGAAGCCATTCCCATGGAAACTGCAACGTCCGCCTCGTGTACATCTGCCTTACTCTCTGGATGGATTTCAAGATTCGGTATCCCTGAGCATATTGCTTCTGACAGGGGAACCACTTTCACCTCTCAATTGTGGACGTCATTAGCGAATCTCCTGGGCATCACCCTACATCAGACAATGGCCTACAACCCCGCTGCCAATGGAATGGTTGAACGTTTTCATCGCACCCTCAAAGCAGCTTTGATGTCCCGCTGCAAGGATTGCAACTGGTTTACTCAGCTTCCCTGGGTCCTCCTGGGACCCGCTGCAAGGATTGCAACTGGTTTACTCAGCTTCCCTGGGTCCTCCTGGGACTAGGGACCACTCCTAAAGACGCCCTCGACGTCTCGGCAGCTGAAATGGTGTACAGTGAGCTCTCGGTACTTCGCGGTTCGACCATCGCGGATTCACCACTTCGCGGATTTTTTTCATAACCCATGTATATACATATATCGCGGATTTTCCGGAAATTTCGAAAATACCGCGATGTGACCGATGGTGCGAGATTAGAGAAAGTAAGAAAAATTGAATCATGATTGATATTCAATATAAATGAAACTTTGAGGAGCAACAAAGATATCATTTGTTAGAGAGATAGAGAGAGGTAAGGAATGGGAGGTAGTGAAAAGTAGCCCACAGAGAGAGAGAGAGAGGTAGAGAGAGAGAGAGAGAGAGGTAGAGAGAGAGAGAGAGAGAGAGAGAGAGAGAGAGAGAGAGAGAGATAGATGGGGGTTTAAATGTAATAAAAAAAAATTTGATAGGTTATAACACATTGGTGCTTATATAATATCAACTGTATACTGTAGATGGTTTGAATAAGTTAAGAAATGGTATAAACGATACTTTGTTAGTGTATTCGTACACTCTCAGGAGCGGCAGCTAGATGTCAGCTGATCTAATCACAGCCAAAAGTAAAACAAAAAGAAGTCAACAATACTCGATTTTTGAAACACCCGAAATTTAAAAACAAAAGTACACGCTTTCTTAATGTGCAATTAACTATTTAAAGAGTAGCAATTTTCTAGAATAAAATGATGTTTCCCAAAAAATAGTGGTTTGCTGATGAAATCGGATGCCGTATTTTTAGCTATGATTGAAATGGATGTAAACTCGGCATAATTTTTTCGTTTCGTATTTAATTGACACTAAGAAAACTAATTTTAGTTTCTTCATCTAAATGTAAGTATTGTATAACACGAGAGAGAGAGAGAGAGAGAGAGAGAGAGAGAGAGAGAGAGAGAGAGAGAGAGAGAGAGAATGAATCAGCTGTTGTAATCAAATGGCGTGTTTTTGTTTCGTGAGAATTTCATCACCACGACTATAACAACAACATACTGTACTGAACTTTACAGTATTATACAGACTACTGTAATATGATAAAGTAAAATATTTGTAATCTATTTTATATGAAATGGGGCTATTTTTTTTGTTTAAAATGTACATTTACGTATGTAAAACAACTCTCTCTCTCTCTCTCTCTCTCTCTCTCTCTCTCTCTCTCTCTCTCTCTCTCTCTCTCTCTCTCTCTCTCTCTCTCTCGTAAATTGTTTTCCTCCTTTGCTACGTATGTATGATTTTATATAGATACGGTAAATAATATTTGTAATAACATATTTTATAAAAGCTTTTACTGTAATATCATTATTTATCACTTTCATCATGCTCGTTAAATGCCTTCGTTTGTTTACTGAGCGTACTTTATGACGCCGTCGTTTCAGGCGGCGTCATAAAGAAAAACATTTCATTTGGAAGTCCTAAGAAAAATTAAGTAAAACATTGGTAATAACAAAATCAACATACTGTACTGAATAATCAATATAATCGATGCAAAAACTAACCTATACACAGATGTGTAAATGCGTTTATTTCTTCATTATGATCAGAGATAAACATAAACAAAACATTGGTTGCCATTTTTTATCATGCTTTTTGGCGTGTTTAGGAAACGCATGATATAAAGTCGCCTTTAATATTTGTGCCTGTTTTAGTTTAGGGTACTGTAGTACATGCATTAAGTGTTTTGTACATTAAAGGGTAGTTTGTTAACAGTACTACGTACAAGGGAAGGTTTTAAAAGTCTGAATATACATGTTAAATAAATAGGTAAATATGGTGTCACTACTTCGCGGATTTTCACCTATCGCGGTCGGCTCTGGAACCTATCTACCGCGATAAACGAGGGTTCACTGTATGGCGACCCGTTGGTCGTCCCTGCCGAATTTTTTCCTTCTACAACCTCCTCCGACGATCTTCAGCGCATACGTCACGTCGTGGGAAAATTTACTCTGTGCCGCCAGACTTACAAGCCCCCAGCGAAGCATCACATACCAACGGACTCGCACTCTGCAACGCACGTCTTCCTGTGCAACGACACTAGCAAGCCACCACTAACGCCCCCTTACACGGGCCCTTTCCTTGTGATCTGACGCAGTCCGAAAGCATTCCTACTAAACATTCGGGGCAAAGAAGACTGGGTCTCCATTGATCGTCTAAAACCTGCTTATCTTCTGCCAGATGACCCGCCTACAGTTCGCCTCTCGAGATCAGGGCGCCCTATTTAACATATACAGTATGTCATTTTTAGGGGGGGAGCCATGTACCAACCGTGTGTCACACAATTGTACATAATTCCTTTTGCATATATTATGCTTGTATCTTCGCTCTTCCCTCGCACTAAACGAACATGAAAATTCATGTCTGCTGTTTCCTCTGTAACGTTGTCTGTCTTGTTAACTTGTTATGTCCTGTTGCCTTGAGGTTTTGTATATAATGGAGAGTGTTCTATAACAATATAACTCAGTTGATTGCATCCTGCCTTTGAGTTCACAATCCTCTCTCGGCCCGTCACAAACTAAAAATAACTAAAATATTCAAATAATAACACTCTTACAGCCGTGACTGCATCCAGTCCAAACTTACTGATCTGCGCTATTCTACACGACCGATGCGAATACTTTACATCGTGCCAGGTCAATCGATCTGTCGTAATTATTAAATATAATTCTCGTGCAATCTAAATCACGAACAATAATAGGGGAATCAAGAGGACATTGGATATAGTTTTCCGTTCTCGAAGCATTGAATATGACTGTATTAATTTCGACAATATAAAAACCTTCTGTTATATATTAGATATACTTCACATTGTTTGCCCTTTTCTTCGCACTTTTAGATAATGATAGCTCTTCTCTCTGACCATGTGAATGTTTCTAAAATAAAAAGTCGCTTAAACACCAGCTGTAAAGGCTTTGCATCTTCCTCTTGCAAATAAAAAGCATAGGATGAGGTCGTGTCTTGGATGTATTAAAAACACAACATAATAGGTATGCTTAGGGAAGTATGAGGCTCGATTATGGCCAAATAAACCAGCCAGTGAAACAAGCATACCGGAAATGTCAGCTGTCATTGGACTTCCTAGGTAGTAAATACAACATATGGAAACACTGAACTTACAGATGAGGGATGGACATGTGTATAAAACAATTGGAATAACATTTTCATCAGTCCATGAATAAATGGATAAGGAAAACAATATAGCTTACTGAAATCAGTAAATGGAAGTCCTTATTTTATGAGTTCCTCATAAGCTAGATAGCCAGCAACTTTCTACAACTAAAAAAAAAGTGCTCATAAATGGCACAAATTAAACCATATCCCTTGCATGCACAGGTGTTTACCTATATCTAATTAGAGGCAACTTGGCTACGCAGGAAATGATGCCGCAAGCGTCTATGTACCATAAATGCAACAAATTACCAGTTCCAAGAGGGATGGGTTTTATCCCAAAGGCTTCCACACACGAGAATGGCGGAAATTCTGGCCCTAAATTATTTATACCCATAGAAAAATAATCTAAAATCAGTAAAATATGACATAATCCATACACAGCTAAGTGTGAACTCTCTCCCATTAATTATCTTAATAATGAAGAAGTGTACAAAATCTGTTTACAGAGTTCTAGAGGATATACTAATCTTCGTCCGTGGAATTTCTTTAGCTTAACAACAAATTATAGAGAAGAGAGACCAAAAAAAAGTCCTGATATACACCAACCATTAATGGGTTGAACGGTCGTTTATGATTGGGTGAGTCCAGGGACAGAATAAGTGTCCTAGATACCTACCATATCACCCAGGTACAGAATAAGTGTCCTAGATACCTACCATATATATATATATATATATGTATATATATATATATATATATATATATATATATATATATATATATATATATATATATATATATATATATATATTATGAACCGTCTTAATGGTTCATCAGGTTCTTTTAAAATACTAAAAGAATTGGGACTGGAATGAACCGATGGACTGCAACAACCAAAGCAGTGGGTGAAACAGAAAAGACTTAAGTACCTTAACCTAGTTTATTATACAAAAATAATATATACAATAATTACAATGAGCACAGGTAATGGGAAGCACAGTACTTTAATGATGATTACCATAAATTCAGATTAAAATTCAAAGTTTCAAATACAGACACCTTAAAGTTAAAGTAATTGATAAGGAATTAGCAGAATTCAATAACAAAAACACCGTAAGCAGCAGTAATGACAAACAAATAAATGATAAACACAAATAACAATAGTCAACAAAGACACAGTAAGCAGCAGCAATGACCAATTAATAAGAGAATCTTCTCATTATTAATAAAATAATAAAGAAGAGCCCATACACTTGCTCCACACTAAATAACAAGAGCTAATACTTGCTCAACACGATACAAAACCGTAATTACTGAAGAGCCATACACTGCTCTTCCAACATATCATAAACATGCACAAACACAACCCATTATCCTCGAGGACGTCCATCGAACACTACCGGAACGACCACGACAGTGTCGATGCGACAGCAACTTTGCTGCCACCGAAGAATAATTCTTCAAAACTGCTAACCATGGTTTGGTCACCATCTCGTCCTCGGGAGCTGGGTTGACGGCAAGTGACCCACACCTGCTGTATCACGACTATCACCATCAACTAGGTGATACTCCAAAGCTGTTGCTGCTGCTCATTCTCGACTGCATCACGAGAACCTGTCAATCTGGCTTCCCAAACCTGACTGACTCTTGCCACTCACATTGTGGCAAAAGTAAACAAGACACCCTCCTTGACAAAGAAAAAGAGGGCAGTTAAAAAAAAAATTGAAACTAGGTTCTTTCAAAGTCAAGCAACCTAACAATATATACAGTATATATATATATATATATATATATATATATATATATATATATATATATATATATATATATATATATATATATATATATATGATCATCGCCAAAGATTCTCTCAACCCAAGGTATGATCAGGAAGAGTCAGGTATAACTGTTTATGACTAAGCTCCCCAAAACGTCCTGCCCCTTGCTCATAAGGACAGAGGTTACATACCTTATTAGGAACTATCAGACTAGAATAGGTCTCGAACTCCCGTCTAACAGATTATAAGACAGGCTCACCCAATAGCATATCACTGGACATCAAAGCATTCAAAGAAAAGGAAAAATGAAACCCAGGCTAGGGGGTGAGCAAAAGGACACCTCCCACAGCAAGAGAAATAATATGAAAAAAAATACACATACCTTATAGGGCAAAGAACCCGACCAATGATAAAGAGTAATTCACCTAAAAGCTAAGAAATTACATCTCGAGAATTACACTGAAATTGCAGATATTTCGTTTGTTACAACATGGAATAACCTGGAAACCCCTCAACTCCATGATTCATCTGGACGCTACAACTCTGTAGACAGAGAACAATTAACCTTTCTAGAACAATTCAGGCTGGACGTCTTACTGGAAATCCTATTTGTCCTGGTGAAATCAACATCTTCGTATACACAGCTCTGAAACTTAATCTTCTCATAGCGTCATAGTGTGTTATTTGCAAAGAAGCGTAGATCAAATGATTTTCTGACAGAGGAGAGGGAAATCGGTAAATCTGTTTACTATAGTAATTGCTTCTTATTGTAATTCAGAATTATATTATATAACTGAATAATTACCTCTATTTTTGTGTAGAATCAGGTGAGTAATCAACAGCCTCAAATTATGAAAGCATTGGTGCCCTTTTCTCGAGAATTTTTTTTTCCGATGCACAAAGGTTTACATCTAGGCTATTTCCAACGGTTTTATTAATCGAGTGAAATGGATTGTTTATTTCACTCACTGACTGCACGGCCTGCACTGGAGACATCCCCTTTAATGAAAGCAGCTCTTAGTATGAAGATGAAAACACGGTCATTATATGTTACAACTAAAATATTGTTTTCGGGGCAGTTTTAGTAGGTGCCTGTTTTTTTCTGGATTTTTTTTGGCTGAATATTCTTCAATATCTACTGGTGCAAACGTGAGGATAAAGGTTACCTGCCAAAAATCTTTAAAATGATCGTAGAATATTGTGACTATGTCATTCAACGTTAGAGAGAGAGAGAGAGAGAGAGAGAGAGAGAGAGAGAGAGAGAGAGAGAGAGAGAGAGAGAGAGAGAGAGAGAGAGAATTCTCCTTTGGCTCGACTTGTGAAGACTTCTCCCTTACAGTACGCGCCCAACGTACTTCCTAAGGAACTCGTCCACCACCAATATACATTCCTCCTCTCTCCCTTACTCCTCTTTCACAAGGTAAATAACTGTAAAAGCATTAGTGATATTTGGAAGTTGGTTTTCATTCTTGACAACCAGAGGATGATAGAAAGATTCATCTTATTACCTTAAGAATGATGGTCTACTTGAGAGGTGGAATATCTTCAGTTCTGGAAAATGGAAACAGGAACAGTATTTTAATGAAATGGAAGAGGGAACTATTTTCATGGGGGTTGCAATGCCACTTAGTTGGTTAAGCAACACTCTGCTTCATCCCTAATAATCTTGACTCTAGTTTACATAAGTTATTAGAAGTAGATGACGGTGCCAAGTTGCGAAAAATATGTTGAAGTAATTACAATGATATTCATTTGGTTTATTACTATAGAAAAGGAAAATTAAGTGGGGCACATCCCATAAAGAAAAGCATTATTTAAAACAATTAAAACACCAACGAATCACTTGAGATGCTGAAAAGGACGAGAATACGAGTTTTCTACGAAGACGGTTCAAGTAATCTGAACACCCATAAAGAAATCTAGAATTGGATGTGGAAAATATATTTCAATACCTTGGATATATTAAACTTTATAAAAACTAAACAACTGAATTCCCACTCCATTATTGATAGACGAGATACAATGGAATTAGTTGTGGAATTGACCAAAATACACATAAACTTATACAATATAGTTGGACTACCTAAAAACAATGTCTTGGTCTTTCATTAGAAATGTTTTTGCTTAAAAGCTAACAGGAGATTGCTTTCTTGAAGACAAACAAGAAAATATGAGCTTTAGGTGATTTTTCTATGGAAAGTTGCCGTCACTTACATGTTATTTGCAGGGACGTTTTCACGAGGAATATGCAAAGTAGATTTTGGAAAGTCACACAAGGTTAACCATCTTTTTCTTTACTCTTTATTTAGAGAAAGTGGTTTAGATTTTATTTTCCGTGGCATAGAATATATTAGAAAATATGCTGCAATAGAGAAATAAAAATAACAACAATAAAATATTTGAAACTAATCAAAACTACAATTTCCTCCTATCCACGACTTTATAATCCGAGCAAGAATATCTTTTTTCATTTTCATTTGACAGTAGGAAACGGAAGAGAGTTTTAATAAAAGCTTTAAGAACTAACTATCAGCCTATACTCAAACAACACACGTACCTAAACATGGAATATTCCAGTGCCAACCAAACGTAAGTTTGTTTAACATTCGGTAGTGGCACAGTGTCTGTACCAACGGTAATCTAACACACTGTCTTGGGCCAGGTTTCTTTGTTGAGCATGAAAAAAAAAAAAAACTTGTGTAAGAGCCAAGGATACCAGGTGGTTTTATTAAAAGGTAACCTTATACTAATCCTGCCATTCAATTCATTTGTGTTCACTTTTCTTCTCCCTCATTTTTCTTCGTGTTATTTCTATTATTTTGTTATTTATCTTTTAAAGTATATTCTATACTGTTTTTTGTATAAGGTTGCTTTCCCTATTTTGGCCTTTTTAGTTGCCTAATTAGAGTTGCTTTTTAGCCTGAAATGATGATAATGTGGCTGAGTGGTTAGAGTACTAATCTTGAGGATTTCGTGGGTATAGGTTCGAATCCTTACCACACCGGCGTTCCCTTGGCTAAGGTTCTTTACCATGATTACCACGGACCACTCAGCTAAAATTGAATACTTCTGCTCGATTAGTAGGACCTAGGTATGAATTAAATTGCAAACTCCAGACTACAGCAGTACAACAAATGAAACAACACATTTAATGAGGAAAGTTATGGAGTCGTAAGAAAGTTGGATGTAACCCGGAACCGCCGGTCTACATAGATTGTTATTAAAGAAAAATAACAATAATCATCCTCATCAACATCAATAGTGCTGTTAAGATAATATTTGGTCACTGGAAAGTCGTATTGTATTTAATTCCATTAAAATAAAATGACAAAATAATCTAAAAATTAGGTGAAGTGCTGGATTCAATGTTCGCATATTCTCAGATGTGATCCCTTGCATATTTTTTATTCTTATTTTTCTGTAATAGCTTTTACTAAATTACTTTCCGAAAAACTCTAAAAAAATCTTTACACTATATCAAAAGCTTCCTAAATAGTAGAGGAATACCACATTCTCTTCACCAAACTTCTAGTAACAATGCAGAGTTTCTCGAGGCATTTCCATCGACGGAAACCTTGTTTGCCAAATTGCTACAGAGAATCACTTTCTAACAAACGTCGATCAACATTGCCATATCCACAACATCTGTTGGACAAAAACAATTCTGAGCAAACATCTCTGGAAAATTGGATCCATCACTTGTATATAACTGGCAACTACTTATGTAAATATGAAATACAACACAAAAACAGCAAACAAACTATATTTTTACAATGGCCATAACATATCAATTAAAAAATAAAACAGCTTCTCCTGATTATTACAGTGGTACTGTGTTTGTCTCGCATTCACATGACAGAAGATCGATCCCTGCCAGGACCGTGAGCTTAAGCTGTTTATTGTGGTTGGGCACCGCAATTATGGGTTCGGCTTGTCCAGTTGACGTTCTGGTGAGCATCTATTCAGAGGAAAGCGGAACTGAAACTAGACACCTTTCATTTATATATTATGTTAGAAATATGCATGGTCTGAAGTTATTTCCTCTTCAAAACTCCAATATCAAGAAATCCTATAAACAACACTGTTCGCTATTCTAATATTAGTATCTACTGTATAATCGACCAAAAACATAAACAATGAAAGAAACAAAAAAGATAAACGTAAGTAGATATAATTCCTAAAAAGGAAAATAATATTGCCTTTTCCATAGAACCTATGAACAGATAGTATCTATATAAATGGATATATCCAATATATATATATATATATATATATATATATATATATATATATATATATATATATATATATATATATATATATGAATATATATATATATATATATATATATATATATATATATATGTATATATATATATATATATATATATATATATATATATATATATATTCATATATATATATATATATATATATATATATATATATAAATATATATATATATAATATATATATGTATATATATATATATATATATATATATATATATATATATATATATATATATATATATATATATATATACTGTATATTATGTATACAAATATATTCTTGCTTAATGTTTAAGCAAATGTGACAAGCTACTATTTTTAGACAAATGTTTTTTCCTTGGAGATGAGAAGAGTTATGAAAAAAAGCGAAACGATCATCTTAAAACTGTAGTTACCACAAGTGTTACAGAGCCAACGAGAATTGTATATAAAAAACATTCGTCCAAAAAAACGAATATACATTATATAGATATCTATATCTATATCTATATATATACGTATATATATATACATATATATATGTATATATATATATGTATATATATATATATATATGCATATATATATATATGTATATATATATATATATATATATATATATATATATATGTATATATATATATATATATATATATATATATATATATATATATATATATGTATATATACACATATATACATATATATATATATATATATATATATATATACATATATACATATATATATACATACATATATATATATATATATATATATATATATATATATATATATATATATATATATATATATATATATATATAAAGAAATGAAATATACTTATCATCATTATCATTATCATTATCATTATCATAAAACGTTACTAGCTCACTAAAGATCAAAGGCCGTAGACATGTCCTTCCATTTGCGTCTGTTTATGGTCTTTCTATGCCAATCCACACCCGCGAAAATTTTTAGTTCGTCAATCCTTCATCTCCTCTTCCTTTCCATGCGTCTTTTACAATCATGTATTGGTTCTAGGATTACATAGACATGGCTGATGAATATGCCAATAATAAATGCGTGGGAGAAAATATTATTTAGATATTCTTACTCGATGCCAGCCTGGTATTAGAGAACATGATATTGGGGTTGGGCTGGGACATATGAATTTAAATGTCGATGACTTAGGAAGAAAATAGACGTTGATAGGTATGGACTTCATGGAGTAAATAAGAATAGTTGGGGAGTCTTATGGATATGAGTTTTCAAGGAAGCTTGGCTCCTGAAAGTAAATTGTTTCCAAAGATGAACAATACCAATTATACTTAAGAAAAATTAAATGGTGAAGAAAAAAAATCATAATATTATGTGATAGCATATCTTTAATGGATTTAAATAAGAGAGTAAGTTGTGGAAATATAATTATAAATATACCTAAGATAAGTTGGATTAGGAAGAAAGGAGTAATATCAAGTATGGAGGATATGGATGAACTGTGGGCTAGGTCTAAAAATGTAAGTGAAAGGAAGAGGTAGACTAATTTCTTTATTATACACCGTGCCTGCTGGTAGAAAGGAGGACTAACAGAATAATGGATGGGGTAAATGAATAAAAAAATATATTATTTAGGGCTCATTTGCATGATAAGAGAAGACCACATACTAGCATAAGTACATAGTATTGATTTTATTCTCCGCTAGATTATCTTGCTCCATTTTCGTGACCAGATGACCAAAAAGCAAAAACAGATAAGAGAAGGTGAATAATTACATTAATTCAAAGAAAAATATAGTTTAACTTGAAGTAAATACCAGAAAAAAATAAATGAAAAAATGGATCTCAAAATTAATGATACAAGAAAAGAGATGGGACCAAATATAAAATTATTCCTGAGTCAAAGGAGTTAGTATTGGAGGATTTTTTGAATTTAAGGGATATTATTATTATTATTATTATTATTATTATTATTATTATTATTATTATTATTATTATTATTATTATTAGCTAAGCTACAACCATAGTTGGAAAACCAAGATGCTAAATGCCCAAGGCCTCCAACAGGGAAAAATAGCCCAGTGAGGAAAGGAAATAACGAAATAAGTAAACTATATAAGAAGTAATGAACAATCAAAATAAGATATTTTAAAAATATTAGCAATATTAAAGCAGATATTTCATATACAAACGATAAAAAGACTTATGTCAGCCTGTTCAACATAGAAACATTTGCTGCAAGTTTGAACTTTTGAAGTTCTACTGATTCAACTACCCGATTAGTAAGACAGCTAGAGTAAAACTTCTAGAATACTTTGTAGTATTGAGCCTCATTACGAACAGGATGGAACTGTCTGGGAAGATCTGAACGTAAAAGATGGTTAGAATTATAAAAAAAATCTTATGCAACATGCATAATGAACTAATTAAATGAAGGTTCCAGAAATTATGTATATCAAAAATAAGAAATTTGATAGACCGTAAGTTACTATTCACCAAATTAAGACGAGAATCAGCATCTGAAGATCAGACAGGGGAACTATAATCGATACAAGATAGAAAGAAAGATAAAGATAAGAAAAGAGGAGAAAGACAAGACTTGAAATGTTTATGTAAGGCTTTTTAGTATACAAAAATGGTAATTAAGGGTTGGATAAAAGTTTAGATAAAAAGTGAGATAATGCAGTACGGCGGTGATACTGCGATCAAATAGATGTCTAGAATATGTAAGATATATCCAGATGATGGAAGTTTTCCAAGGGAGGGGTAAGAAGAATAAGGGCAAATGTAACCAAATAAATATTATTATACCAGGGGATGTTTCTCATAAGATTTTATTTAGACGGTGACCTAAAGAGAAGATTACCGAGCTTAGACAATGAAGAGCATGTGTAGATGAACTAATTGTTAGGAAAAGTTTGGAAGTACATGGAAAAATCTGTTTGCTGTATACGTGGAGCAAGATTTCTATGAAAGAATCAATAGAAATGCAATGCAAGGGACAGTGAAAATCTGTCACAAAATATTTTATATGATACCGATGGCAAAGATTCAAAAGGATAAAAAAAGAATAGAAATACCGGTAGGTGGGAGGTGAGGAAAGTGTAGGAAGTGTAGAATAGATGATGCAGAGGACGAATCGGAAGGGAATTGCTTAATATGCAGGAAGTGCAAGAGTGTGTTACAGATATAGTTGAGTGACAATAGTTGTGTGGGAGGTAGGGTTATGCTAACGTGGGGGTGTGGGAAGAAGGAGGTGGCCGATAAGCTTCTGATCAGCCTTCTGTAAAAGTACATATGACCCAATCTACGATTGATAATTAGTTTGTTTCATCTAGAGACAAATGTTGATATATATATATATATATATATATATATATATATATATATATGTATGTATATATATATACACACACACACATATATATATATATATATATATATATATATATATATATATGTGTGTACATATATACTGTATATATACATACATATATATATATATATATATATATATATATATATATGTTTATATATATATATATATATATATATATATATATATATATATATATATGTATATGTATATATATATATATATATTTATATATGTACATATATGTATATTTATATATATATATATTAATATATATACATATATATATATATATATATATATATATATATATGTAAATGTATATTTATATATATATATATATATATGTATATATATACATATATATAAATTATATATATATATATACATATATATATATAGATACATATAAATATATATATATATATATATATATATATATATATATATATACATATACATATATATATATATATATATATATATATATATACATATATAAATAAATATATATATGTAAAGGAACAGAGGTACCCAAGTGATTGAAAATAGGGGATAGCTGTTTAAGCAAAAGGGATTCTAGGGTAGGTAGAGAATAGCTTTTGGGTGATTGGGCTAGTATTTTGAAATTGGCATAGTTAATTGATTGCTTGGTTTTGATAAGCGTGACTACGCATGGAAGAAAATTCCTTTTCATTTTTGTACGATGACTGGCACCTCTATGGGAGTTAATGCGGATCGTGAAGAGACGGTTGGAACCACCAACATAAGTTCCTGAATTACATCCAGGACAATTATATGAATAAACAATTGAGGGCCGCATCAAATCTGGTAGAGTGTCTTTGAATTTGAACAGGCTACATATGGTTAGTGGTTTCTTGAAAACAAACTTGAAATTAACATAGGGATATAAATCAGAAAGAGCTTTCTCAAGTTTACATTTAACATTTCTTTAGTCATATAAGAATGGTAGAAATAAATACATATGCTTCTTTGGAACGTATAGTACTGTGGCTTTCGGAAAAAAAAATCTGCTTCGTAAGTTTATCAGACAAGTTACATGGATAACAATTCCTAACAAAATAGGATTTTGTTTTCCGAAAATGCCAGTACTAAATGTACAATCTTGTAAAAGTTTTGTACCAACCGCGTGTTACACGATCGTACATAGTAACGACATTTTTTTGTATATATATTATGCTTTGTATCTTCGCTCTCCCCTCGCACTGACAGGGACCTGAATAAACATGCCTGTTTTTCTTACTGGTAACTGTTAACAGAAACGTTTGTTGGTTGAACATGAAATTGCCTGTTATGTTATATGTTCTTTTTGCATGGACTTGATGTATATATACAAGCTGGTGTTCTGTAATAAAGTTACTCAGTTATTTTCATCCTGCCTTCTTAGTCACAGCCTCACTCGGCCGTCACAGTTTGTTTTCCGAAAATGCCAGAACTAAATGTATCATTAAAACGTGAAATTTTAATTTCTAAAAAGGAAAGCTGATCATTTATGTTCCAAGTCTAAAGTAAACTTATTATTTGAATGAAATGAGTTTATGTACTATAAAAACAAAGTGGCATGTTATAATTACTGCATGTTTAACTGAATATCATTGATTCAACGAAATTATGTCCATTGATTTATGTTTCATGTTCATTCCTGTCCAAATACTGAAGTATCTACTTTCCATCACCTCTCTACTATATATATATATATATATATATATATATATATATATATATATATATATATATATACATATACATATATATATATAAATGTATATATATATATATATATATATATATATATATATATATATATATATATATATATATATATATATATATATATACTATATACATAAACATATATTTATATAAAAAAATAGTCAGTATATTGAAAAAAAAGATACAATAAAATTTTCAGGCATCCAATTTAAACTTTTATTCAACATAATAGCTACTTTACATAGCGATATACATTCTTGGAGGAGACAAAAAATTACCACAGGTAATATTAACTAATTTGTGAGTGAATATAAACACTATTTAATGGTAACATAAATTAAGATAAATTTTACAAAATAACTAGTTCTTCAATTAAATATTTTCATAAAAATCAAAAGAAAAATTGCATTGTTTCCTTCTCAGAGGTATGTCCAATTTCTCATTCTATGTAACTGCAAATGAAATGTAAATATATAGATTAGAAGTGACGTCAGATATTTTAGGAACCTCACAAGCTATTACGTGGTGACACACACTCATTCTTGTCATATTTTAAAATATTTTCACTTGTATATTCACGTTTCTGGATGAATTTGTTTGCATACATATATAGTTATTCATAACAATATATCTGTGTAGAAACTGTGCATGGAAGATTAAACATCAATAGAAAATATAATTATAAATTTCTCGAAAACACCAGCATAAAATCATATAATCAATGGTCCAGCACAATTGCTGTACTTTTGTAATAAACATCAGGATCCTAAACGTAACCCTCATTCTCTCTCACCTAATGTCTGCAGTCAACGTTTGTTCCTACAAATGCAATTATAAAGGATGATTGATCGTTCTCCCTCGAAGTAATCTTTTTACAGACATTGCATTCCTTCTTAGACCCTTCGTTCCACAATGCAACAGGCAGCGACGACGGAATTGTGCAATTGATTTGGCTTCACAGTAATTTTCTCCTAATATACTTTGGACGGTAATTTTATATACGTAGTCTAAGGAGTCCGGATAATCCAGCTCGCTATTCTTCATAATTCTGACATATAATTTTATTCGGTGCTCGTTCCACGGGTGAAATTATAGTTTCATATTTGTCTTTCTCTCTTCTATGCCATTCACTCCGTGTCCTTATATAGTATCAGAAAGCTAGAATTTTGTAATGTTTTTTTTTTTCCCTTGTTAATCAAATATTCATATTCAGGTGTCTATAAATTACTCTCAGTAGGCTACCTATCTGAGTGGTCTGGCATGGTAGTTATCAAACAATTTTGGTACAACTTACTCATCAAGAGGAATGAATCAAAATATGCAGGTCCCCATTTCAATCATGATCAATCGAAATATTTCTTGAAATCTGTAGTTCTTATGATTTTTTGGTCATAGCTGAAATCTAAATTAACACATTCAGTTATATTGTTATGATTAAATAATTGTTGCAAGTATCCTTTCCAATTTGCATTCAATGTTGATGACGAACTTTTTATTAGTCTATCAATATATTGAATAATGTGATTTCCATGTTATTTCACTGATATATCGTCTATTATATCTATAAAATAAGACCAGGAACCAATTTCACTTCCAAACTTTTTTTTTTTGTTTTTATTGTTTTAACGATTAAATGCACCCATCTAATAGTCACCATTCGAACCTTTTTTTCAAACTGAAACTATCAAGAATAGTGTTAACATATTTGGAAACGAATAATGATATAACCAAAGGAATACATTTGCTGAATATTCAATATTAGATACTTTTCACTCCCATTGCCTGCTAAAAAACGAAGTAATTTCTAACGGAAAAAGGGAAATATGATTTTTTGGCATTTTACAACACCGACATTAGGACATATACTCTGGACATTCATATATACATATATGTACACTTTGAAGTGCAAATGCCTTAAAATACTGTTTCAAGATATATGAAATAGAGACAGCAATTTAGTTATTGTTAGTATCATCTTTCAAAGGTTATTCCTCAGTGGGGCGCGTTTTAAGTGAGGGTTAGATCAGGATGTCAGATATTATGGTTCTCCAGGTATGCTAAAAAGGGAATATGGAGTTTACTCAGTAAAGGTAAGTAAATCATGTGGTTTTTCAGTTTCCCTCTAAAAGAAAATGAAATTTAACTATTAAAAAAAAAAAAAAACTTTTTTATATTTTTTTTTTGTCTGAAGAGTCAGACCCCGGTAGGAGTAGTCTAACAGTTTTTGGAAGAATTACGTTTTTATGTATTATGTATTGTGTATTTTATATTATGTATTATTTGTATTATACATTGTGTATGGTGTTGAAAAACAAATAATATTCCAGTTTCCATCCAAAATGGCCCAAGATTTATCATGTTCGCAATGTTTAAACAAAGAAATCACAATCGTCAAATGATATATTACACAGGCAAAGCAATTACTCCAAGGATTAATATGTTATATCCTTTACAATTAATTTAAACTTATAAATTACAGATTTTGCAAAAATGTCGAATGCAATCAATTTCAAACCTTAGAGCTATTTCTAAAATATCTTCTGAGGGGAGGATCTTCCTTAATACAGTACATATTATATAATCATTTGTTTCATGTAAATACTAAACTAAATTGGAACTAATGAACCCTAGTATTGTAATGCATTCTTTTTTATTCAAACTACCTTCAACTCTCCATTGGTTGTTTCGCAAAATAGTGGAAAACTGAGTTGCCTACAAATATTAGAATAATTTCCTTAAACGGGAGACGAAGAAATATTCTAAGAAACTGTCCTATTTGAACCATCACTAACATGAAAACAATGACAGAAGTCAATAAAGATAAATTTTTAATTGACACATGGTGTATTCCATGAGACATTGTTATATCGAAATTCATAAGAGCGTAAACATTTCAGAAGAATGAAGTTACAAACCTTTTCCCCCATTTGATATCTTTAAAAGTATCCAAATGGAATCACTCAAAGATCCATTTCTTTTTAAGAATTAATTCTGAGGAAGTAAATCTCATCATTCTCGTTTGACAAACTTCCCCTAAGGAAATATCCAACTGAATCATATAAGACGAAATTCCACACGAATGAAGTAATTCCCATTCGTTTAAATAACTTTGAAAAAGTCATATGAAATATCCATCACGGGAGATGGCTTTCTATTTCATGTATAATGGCTCCGTGGAACTATTCTCATTCCGTACAATCTTCTAGTTCTACTGTTGGCATTTCAATTAGTTCTAGTAAGGAAGGCCGTCTCTGCCATATTAATGTTCGAATAAATTCCAAAAAGTTGGTTTAATGGAAACAGTTTTCTCACGACCGAGGAATGAAACGATCGTAAAATATAAAAGATACAATGTGATTTGGCAGAAAGGATGATCCCTCTACATTCTTTACGATCTCATCCAATTCCTATAATTGCAAGAAGGGAATTTTTTAAAGATTTAATTAGGGAACTTTCTTAATGTCTTGATGAGTAAGTTATGGCTTTTAACTGTTAGGTAAAACGCCTTGTTTGCTGACCAGATATATATTTTTTGCCAGTCAGAAATGTAATGTCATAGGAAGAAAAAAAAAAATACGATAAATTACATATTTCTTAAACTTTTCCTTTAAAGGAGCATCTTTTGTTCGGTTCATTGATCCGAAAAATATAGAACGTCCCATAGGAAAAAATAATTACGTAATAAATGACACTTATAAAAATACAAGCAGGTAAACAAGAGAGTTTACATTGGAATAAAAACCGATGCTGTTTGGCTATGAAAAACTCATATGAATATTATTGTAAACGTGGTGTATATATTATAAGCCTTCCAAGGGTGTCAAATTTAGTAAAACGCGTATGTGTGTGTGTGTGTGAGAGAGAGAGAGAGAGAGAGAGAGAGAGAGAGAGAGAGAGAGAGAGAGAGAGAGAGAGAGAGAGAATTTGGAAAATCTTGCGCAAAGTACAATCAATGTTACATATTTATCAAATTCATAGCAGTATTTTTAGATTTATTTCAGAAGCAGGTCTTATGAAAGATAATAAAATTGTATAAGGACATATTTGCTTTTATGGTTGTAAATTGAATATTCTTTTAGTCTTTATTCATAATAAACCATATCGGTGTCAACGCCCTTTGGTGTCAGGTGCCAGAGAACTCTAAATCAATCAATCAATTCCCTGAAGTGAAAAGGGAAAAAGAAAATATCTCTGATAAAAAACTTCGATAAGAAAAAATAGCTCTAATCTTAAAAATCAGAACACTTGAATGTTTGTAAGTTTCATTTTTGTTCTGGCGTATTTCCTGCTTTTTATATTGATTCCACCATCTCCAATACACCATTCCAATTAATCGAGTAGACAGGGATAAAGGGATGAGCTAGAACAAAAGAAATGCTTTCTTTGTGTATAAGTCCAAGGCTTAAGTGTTTCTGACAAAGAGTTCTTATTTGTCTTGCTCATCCTTTTTTTTTTTTATTATTAAGACAATGTATTGGTTACATTGCTAGTTTATAAATCAATTTCCGAGTTCGCAATAGCGAATAAAAAATAAAATGTTGAATATATTTCGTAACTCTCCTATATACGTTAAATGTTTGTTCAGCAGTTGTTTCCCTCCTTAATTTTTCTTATATGATGTGAAATTTTCTTCCTCCTCGCATGCCTCGACCACTTCAACCTCTGGTAGTGTAATTGACAGATCTATGGATTCCTATGGCACCGTACTTTTTTTGCTGTATAAATCTTCCTATATTTTCTTTCTTTATTTTACCTGTCTCCTGGTATATCTTGCTATTGCCTTGGCTGAAGTCTACGTACACCATAGCCGAACAAACGCTTTAATTCAGTAGGAAATTTCATCAACATTCATACCGGTGAAAGATAGCGGGAGATACAACAGTCCCGCATTATTGCAGAGAAGTATTTGGATAGTCCACTGGGATGATTATCATTACTTCTATACACTTTTGAAATTACTTGGTTTTCTTCTACTGAAAATGCTTTCAATTCCAAAGCTCATCTTAATTAATGAAGCAAATCCTTATGGTTATCAAAATTATTATCATTTTTACATACCAACAAAACTTCTAGGTTGTATCTCTGGGTCTAGATCGGGGTAGCAACCTGCCTTAATGTATTACCCTTATTTACTATCCATCTCACTAACCTTACCATTATTTTCAATGAACTTCTTAAACATAGTCTGATCAGTTTGAGATTTTGGCTGCCTTATTCACATATTATCATAATTTTCGTAAGCATAGTGCATTAATAAATGTAAACTGTTAAGGAAATTTGATCTTGAAATTGAGAAATTTCAACAAACACTTTACCAATGAATGACTCAACGTTACGAAAACGTAACTATCAAACACCATTTCAACTTTTTTTTTTTCTTTTCTTCAATTTCTTCCTTACTTCTAGACTCTTTGTACCCTCAGGGACCGCCCACTTGAGGTGTTGTCATAGCTATCTCAGATCTGGGAAGTCCTCTTCTATCTCCTTATTTGATGTCAGTGACTGAATTGGTTACTGGGCCATTGTAACATTCAGTCACTGATTGATTAATTGAATCAATTATCAATTTTGCTTTTAACTCTGTTTAAGCAGTAAATTTTGTGCATTCGCTATTATTATTTTTTCTTATTATCCAATTTGCCAATGTCTTTCTTTTGCAGAAGTTTTAATAATTTTTGTATTGTTTTTTTCTCTTTTCCTGTTGTGTCATGACCTTACTGACAATATTAGAATTATAATTTTCAATTAGTCTGGATCTGTAAATTGCTATAATAATAATAATGATAATAATAATAATAATTATAATAATAATAATAATAATAGTAATAATAATAATAATAATAATAATAATAATAACAACAATAATAATAATAATAATAATAATAATAATAATAATAATAACTTTAAATCTACGTTCAGTGATCCAGTCATAATGCATTTTGAATCGAGATATGCATAACTTGAT
>NC_090725.1:224082673-224085173 GCF_036898095.1 Palaemon carinicauda | reverse complement strand
AAATGTAAGTATTCACATCGGTCGTGTAGAACGGCACAGGTCAGTAAGTTTAGACTTTTATAATTCGAATATTATAGTTGCTTTTTGTTTGGAATATCACCATAAGTTAGGCAATTCAATCTATTTATGCTTGTATCAGCAGTATACAAGATTGACTGCTGAATTTAATGGTCGTTATATAAAGAATATACCGTTCTTGACGATTAAATGCTGATTTTTTTTGGTCGCTATCCAGAAAATATACTGTTCTTGATGATCAACTGCTGAATTTAATGCTTGCTTTTAAAAATATACCGTTTTGGACGATTAACTGCTGAATCTATTTGTAGCTTTATAGAAATATACCATTCCTAACGATTAATTGTTGAATTTAATGGTAGATATAAAAAATATAACATTCCTGATGATTAACTGCTGAATTCAATGGACGCTATATAGATATATACCATTCTTGACGATTAACAGTTGAATTTGATGGTCACTATATAAAAATATACTGTACTTGAAGAATAATTGCTGAATTTAATGGTTGTGGTATAGATTTATACCGTTTTTGACGATTAACTGCTAAATTTATTGGTCGCTGTATAGAAATATATAGTTTTTGACAATTAACTGCTGAATTTATTGGTCGCTATGTAAGAATATGCCGTTTTTGACGTTTAACTGCTGAATTTAATAATCACTATATAAAAATATATTGTACTAGAAGAATAACAATAACGGCTAAATTTATTGGTTGCTATATAGATATATACCGTTCTTGACGATTAACTGCCAAATTTATTTGTCGCAATATATAATTATACCGTTCTTGACAATTAACTGCTGAATTTAATGGTTGCTATATAAGAATATACCGTTTTTAACGTTTAACTGCTGAACTTGAAGGTCAATATACAGAAATATACTGTTTTTTTATGATTAACTACTGAATTGAATGGTCGCTATATAGAAATATACCATTCTTGATGATTAACTGCTAAATTTAATGGTCGCTATATAGAAATATACCGTTTTTGATGATTAACTGCTGGATTTGGCGGTCGCTATAGGAATGCTCTGTTTTTTACGATTAACTGCTGAATTTAACGGTCGCTACATAGAAATACACCGTTCTTGACAAATAACTGTTGAATTTAATGGTCGCTATATAAGAATATACCGTTTTTTATGTTTAACTGCTGAATTTAATGGTCACTATACAGAAATATACCGTTCATGATGTTTAACTGCTGAATTTAGTGGTCGTTATATAGAAATACACCGTTCTTGACAATCAACTGCTGAATCTAATGGTCACTATATTGAAATATACCGTTCTAAACGATTAACTACCGAATTCAATGATCTCTATATACAAATGTACAGTTCTTGAAGATTAACTAGTGAATTTGATAGTCGCTATAAAGAAATATACTATTCTTATTGTTTAACTGCAAAATTTAATGGGCACTTTATAGATATACACTACTAAATTTAATGGTCGCTATATAGAAATATACCATTCTAGACGATTAGCTACCGAATTTAATGGTTGCCATATAGAAATATACTGTTCTTGATCATTAACTGCTGAATTTCATGGTTGCTATATAGAAATATACCGTTCTTGACGATTAACTACCGAATTTTATTGGCGCTTCATAGAAATATACAGTTATTGATGATTAACTACCGAATTTAATGGTCGCTATATAGGAATATACCGTTCTTGACGATTCACTGCTTAATTTAATGGTTGTTATGCAGAAATAAACTGTTCTTGACGATTAACTACTGAATTTAGTGGTCGCTATATAGAAATATACCGTACTTGACGATTAACTACTAAATTTAATGGTCGCTACATAAAAATATACAATTTTTTACGATTAACTGTTAAATTTAATGGTCACTATATTGAAATATACCGTTCTTGACAATTAACTGATGAATTTGATGGTCATTAGAAAGAAATACACTGTTCTTATTGATTAACTGCTGAAATTAATGACCGCTATATATGAATACACCGTTCTTGACGATTAACTGTTAAATTTAATGGTCGCTATATAGAAATATAACGTTCTTGACGATTAACTTATGTATTTGATGGTCTCTATATAGAAATACCCGTTCTTGACGATTATTTACCGAATTTAATGGTGTCTATATAGAAATATATCGTTCTAGAGTCTAGACGATTAACTGCTGAACTTAATGTTCGCTATTTAGAAATATAGCGTTCTTATCGATTAACTTATGAATTTGATGGTCGATGTATAGAAATATATTGTTCTGTTTTGTTGGAATCTTTCCGATATCTTGATTTTGCATTCCCATTGGTTTAGGCACAATGCCTATAGATCACGTGACGTATGTTATTCTCTTTTTTTTATGAGGGGCCAAGAGTTAATTTATTCATGACAGTACCTCCAAATGCCTATGATATTATTATTATTATTATTATTATTATTATTATTATTATTATTATTATTATTATTATCATTATTATTAT
>NC_090725.1:224065173-224077673 GCF_036898095.1 Palaemon carinicauda | reverse complement strand
TATACAAATTCTATTAAATAGGAAACGTCTCCATAGGACATAACCGCCGGTTTTATCACGGGACTCGACCCAAAACTAGAATGCGTTTAAAAGGCCGGGTAAAAAGTTGGATTGGAATTCGGAAAGAAACTGCCCAGAAAACTTTGATTAAGGAGAGAGAAGATATCATGAAAGTTATAAGGACGCTATAAAATAGAATTATCTCAAAGTCATCAATACTAAAAATAATGGAAAAATAATGGAAAAAGTTTTGATCTTTTCGAATCAGTCCGGATTCCCTTCTCTTTGATATTAGTCAGAAGACAAATATTTTGGGCTAAAATGGAAGAAAAAGTAACATTTCCTTATATATAACGATTGATAGTTTCTATAAAAGTATTAGAAACAATTTATCAAATATCTAGCTCTTTGTCATACCAATTTCCATGTAGAGTACTACACAAATGAAGGGATAATGATTACAAGTAAAAAAAATAAATAAAATAAAAACGGAAGAAAGAAAAAACGTAAAGAATAAAAGCTTGGAAAATACAGTACAGAAATTATCTACGGTGCAGTACAAAAAGAGTAAAGGTTATTCTGAAATACCTTCTCAGGCTATATCTGAATTTTTGTGCCAATTGTTCTTTGCGAAACTACCACAATGGTCGATAAAAGCAATCATAGATTTCTGAACTCTGCCAAAGGATAATGTTGACATAAAAAGAAACACATTTATTTTGCATTTGATCTAAACTCCTGATCCCGATTCAGAATCTGAATATGGATAGTCTACAAAATATATTGGAATCGTCCATAGCGTATGATCTATTTGTACTGATAATTTCGCCAAAATCCATCAATTGGTTTTGACGTTTGGTTTAAATGGCGAACAATGCAAATCCTAACCTAGAATATGGAATCGGATCCGGATCATCTCTAAAATCTAATGGGGTTATCCAAGAACTAAGGTCTATCTATGGTGAAAATTTTGACAGAATCAGCTATGTAGCTTTGACATAATCCTGTCCACAGACAGACAGACGGACACAGGCAAATAAATAAATAAATAAACCGACTCGATTTTATATCGTCCATGGCGGAAGTAATTACTATTCACCCTGTACAGCATTAGTCCAGCTCTTTAAACAGTTCACACAGAAGGGTTTCATTCAATATACATAAAGTAATCTTTAAAAACCTTATGTCTAATATATAATATCTTGTATTCAATATATATTTAAGAGGAAAGCAATTCTTATTTGATACTATCCTATCTTAATCCTGTAAATCTGCCGGAAGATAATCTCATTAAAGGCTATTTGTGTGGATGAACATTTTAGGAACTTTGTTGTATCACACAGTAGCTTTTACGAAACACTTTCTCAAGAATTTTCAGTACTAAAAACGGTATAGTTCTATATAGTGATTATTAAATTCAGCAGTTAATCGTCAAGAACAGTATATTTCAATATAGGGACTATTAAATTCAACAGTTAATCATCAAGAACGATATATTTCTACATAGGGACTATTAAATTCAGGAGTTGATTATCAAGAACAGTATATTTCTATATAGGGACTATTAAATTCAGCAGTTAGTCGTTAAGAACGGTATACTTTTATATAACGTCCATTAAATTTAGCAGTTGATCATCAAGAATGGTATATTTCTACATATCAACAATTAGATTCAGCAGTTAGTCTTGAAGAATGGTATACATCTATATAGCGTCCATTAAATTCAGCAGTTGATTGGCTAGAACGGTATATTTCAACATACCAAACATTAAATTCAGCAGTTAATCGACAAGAACGGTATATTTTTACATACCAACCATTAAATTCAGCAGTTAGTCGTGAAGAATAGTATACTTCTATAAAGCGTCCATTAAATTCAGCAGTTGATTGTCAAGAAGGGTATACTTCTATATAGCGTCCATTATATTCAGCAGTTAATCGACAAGAACGGTATATTTCAACATACCAACCATTAAATTCAGCAGTTAATCGTCAAAAATGGTATACTTTTATATAGCATCCATTAAATTCAGCAGTTAATCGACAAGAACGGTACATTTCTACATACCAACCATTAAATTCAGCAGTTAGTCGTGAAGAATGGTATATTTCTATATAGCGTCCATTAAAATCAGCAGTTGATCGTCAAGAACGGTATATTTCTATATACCAACCATAAAATTCAGCAGTTAATCGTCAAGAATGATATACTTCTATATAGCGTCCATTAAATTGAGCAGTTGATCATCAAGAACGGTATATTTCTACATAACAACCATCAAATTCATCAGTTAATCGCCAAGAATGGTATACTTTTTTATAGCGTCCATTAAATTCAGCTGTTGATGATCATCAAGAACGGTATATTTCTACATACCAACCAATAAATTCAGCAGTTAATCGTCAAAAACAGTATATTTCTATACGGCAACCAATGTATTCAGTAGTTAGGCATCAAAAATCGGTATATTTATATATAGCGAACATCAAGTTCAGCAGTTAGTCCTCAAAAGCGGTATAATTCTATATAGCGAGCATTAAATTCAGCAGTTAAGTTAATCGTCAAGAATGGTATACTTCTATATAACGACCATTAAATTAAGCAGTTATTCGTCAAGAATGGTATATTTTTTACATACCAACCAATAAATTCAGCAGTTAATCGTCAAGAATGGTATACTTCTATATAGCATCCATTAAATTCAGCAGATGATTGTTACGAATGGTATATTTCTACATACCAACCATTAAATTCAGCAGTTAATCGTCCAAAAATGGTATATTTCTACATATCAAACATTAAATTCAGCAGTTAATCATCAAGAACGGCATATTTCTACATACCAACCATTAAATTCAGCAGTTAATTGTCAAGAATGGTACACTTCTATATAGCGACCATTAAATTCAACAGTTATTCGTTAAAACAGTATATTTCTATATAGCAACCAATGTATTCAGTAGTTAGGCGTCAAAATCGGTTTATTTCTATATAGCGAGCATCAAATTCATCAGTTAGTCGTCAAAACCAGTATATTTCTATATATCGAGCATTAACTTCAGCCGTTAGTCGTCAAGAATGGTATATTTTTACATGCAAACAATTTCATTTAGCAGTTAATCGTCAAAAATGGTATACTGTTAAGAACGGTATATTTCTACATACCAACCATTAAATACAGAAGTTGATCGTCAAGAACGGTATATTTTTACATACCAACCATTAAATTCAGCAGTTAATCGTCAAGAATGTTATATTTCTATATAACGCCTATTAAATTCAGCAGTTAATCGTCAAGAACGGTATATTTCTTCATACTAACCATTAAATTCAGCAGTTAATCGTCAAACCCAGTATATTTCTATATAGTAACCAATGTATTCAGTAGTTAGGCGTCAAAATTGGTATATTTCTATAGAGTGAGCATCAAATTCAGCAGTTAGTCGTCAAAAATTGTATATTTCAATATAACGAGCATTAAATTCAGCAGTTAGTTGTGAAGAACGGTGTATTTTTATATACAAACCAATAAATTCAGCAGCTAATTGTCAAAAATGGTATATTTCTGTATAGTGACCATTAACTTCAGCAGTTATTCGCCAAGAATGGTATACTTTTATATAGCGTCCATAAAATTCAGCAGTTAATCGTTAAGAACAGTATAGCGACCATTATATCCAGCAGTTAATCGTCAAGAACGGTATATTTCTGTATAGCGACAAATAAATTCAGCAGTTAATTGTTAAAAACAGTATATATCTATACAGCGACCATTGAATTCACCAGTTAACCATCAAGAAGGTATATTTCTATATTGTGAGCACCAAATCCAGCAATTAATTGTGAAGAACGGTATATTTCTATAAAGCGATCAATAAATTCACGAGTTAATGGTTAAGAACAGTATATTTCCATATAGCTATCATTAAATTCAGCAGTTAATTGTCAAGAACGGTATATTTCTATATAGTGACCATTATATTCAGCAATTATTTGTCACGAACAGTATATTTCCATATAACGACCATTAAATTCAACAGTTATTCATAAATAAAGGTTTATTTCTATATAGCTTCCATCAAATTTAGCAGTTAATGGTCAAGGACAGTATATTTTTATATAGCGACCAATAAGTTAAGCAGTTAATAGTTAAGAATGGTATATTTTTATATAGCGATCATTAAATTCAGCAGTTAATCATTAAGAACTGTATATTTTTGCATAGCGACTATAGAATTCAGCAGTTAACCGTCAAAACCGGTATATTTCTATATAGTGAGCATCAAATTCAGCAGTTAATCATCAAAACTGGTATTATTCTGTATAGAGACCATCAAATTCAGAAGTTATTCATCAAAACCGGTATATTTGTATATAGCGACCATCAGATTCAGCAGTTAATCATCAAAAATGTTATATTTCTATAAACCAACAATTAAATCCAGCAGTTAATCGTCAAAAAACGGTATATTTCTATATAACGATACTTAAATTCAGTAGTCAATCGTCAAAAAGGGTATATTTCTTTATAGCAACCCTTAAATTCAGCAGTTAATCGTAAAAAACAATATATTTCTATATAGCAACTAATAAATTCAGTAGATAATCGTCAAAAACGGTATATTTCTATATAGCGACCATTAAATTCAGCAGTTAATTGTCAATAACGGTATATATCCATAAAGCGACCAATAAATTCAGTAGGTAATCGTCAAAAATGGTGTATTTTTATGAAGAGACCATTAAATTCATTACTGAATCATCAAAAACGGTATATTTCTATATAACAACCAATAAATCTAGCAGTTAATCGTCAAAAATGGTATATTTCTATATAGCGACCATTAAATTCAGCAGTTAATCATACAAAAACGGTATATTACTATATAACGACCATAAAATTCAGTTGATAATCGTCCAAAACGATATATCTCTTCACAGCGACCAATAAATTCAGTAACTAATCGTCAAAAACGGTATATTATTATATAGCTACCATTAAATTCAGCAGTTAATCGTGAAGAACTTTTTATTTCTTTATAGCGACCAATAAATTTAGCAATTAATCTTTAAGCGTGTATTTCTTTATACCAACCATTAAACTCAGTAGTTAATCGTTATGAATGGTATATTTCCATATACCAACCATTTAATTCAGCAGTTAATAGTTAAGAATAGTATATTTCTATATAGAAACTATTAGATTCAGCAGTTAATTGTCAAAAATGGTATATATCTATATAGTGACCATTAAATTCAGCACTCAATTGTTTATACCACTGATAAACGCAAAATAGATTGATTTGCCTAACTTAGTTGTTGAACTAAAAACAACTAAAATATTCAAATTATAACCCTCTTACAGCCGTGACTGCATCCAGTCCAAACTTACTAATCTGCGCTATTCTACACGACCGATGCGAATACTTTACATCGTGCCAGGTCAATCGATCTGTCGTAATTATTAAATATAATTCTCATGCAATCTAAATCACGAACAATAATAGCGAAATCAAGAGGACATTGGATATAGTTTTCCGTTCTCGAGGCATTGAATATGACTATTAATTTCGACTTTATTGTACCAACCGTGTGTTACACAATTGTACATAATTCCTTTTGCATATATTATGCTTGTATCTTCGCTCCTCCCTCGCACTAAACGAACATGAAAATTCATGTCTGCTGTTTCCTCTGTAACATTGTCTGTCTTGTTAACTTGTTATGTCCTGTTGCCTTGAGGCTTTGTATATAAAGGAGAGTGTTCCATAACAATATAACTCAGTCGTTTCCAACCTGCCTTTGAGTTCACAACCTTACTCGGCGCCATCACATTGGTGACCCCGGAAGTCGACTCGCTCCCACTGCCTTCCACCCCCACCTCCCTCGCCCCTCCATCGTTGGTACTATGACGGAGACGGACTCTACTACAGCAGTTGGCGCTGCGGCCGCCCCATTGAAATTTTCACCGTTCGCCACCGGAGAGGCGTTTGCTTGGTTTCAACGCGCTGAAGTTCACTTCCGTATCAGGGGCGTGACTCGCTCAACCACCAAAGCGGATTATGTTCTCACGGCGATACCCGAGGACACCTTCCCAGAAATATCCAACTGGCTTTGTGAACAAGGAGACACCCCAATAGCCTATGACGCCCCCAAAACATACCTTCTGCAGCAGTACTCGCCGTCGCCAGCCGCCCGTATAGCAAAGCTTTTTCAGCCCTCGCAACAACCGTTGGGGGACCAGAGGGCTTCGCTTGCCCTCAGGGAAATGTCCAGTATCGCTCGCCTTCAACCTGCCGCAGACGGCTCTCCTCATGAGGTGAACCTACTTCGTGCCCTTTGGATACGCCGTTTACCCGAACCTGTACGCGCTGCCATACCCGATGACGATAGTTTACCCATAAAGGACTTGATGACCAAAGCCGACGCCCTTATGGACAGCCACTTCAAGACCTCCATCAACGCCTCCACCCCTGACGACGAGGATGCCTATTCAACGTCAACCGAAGCTGACATGAATGCCGTAGGACATACACGCCTACCCCGTGACGTGCCGAAGCAGCGACAAAGCCGCCCACCACCCACCAATCGCTCGCGCCCCAACGAACGACTTCTACAGCCACTTACTACCTCCCATCCGCCGCAGTTTTGCTACTACCACTTCAGATTCGGGGCAACCGCGAAATGTGCCAAGGATTGTCAGTGGCCAAAAAACGTGTAAGTAGGCCATCGCTTGTGGCGGTGGCCTCCCATGTTTCTAATCTTTTCTTTTTACAGGATGCAGGAATGGGCGTGCGATTTTTGGTAGACACGGGTGCTTGTCGTTCTCTTTTGACAAGGAAACTCTTCAAGGTACAACGTAGTCTGTCTACATCTGCCGACGTCCGCTTGGTAGCTGCCAACGGATCTGCGATACCCACCTACGGTTACGAGAACCTCACATTATCGTTCGGAAACGGTAAATTCAATTGGAAGTTTCTCGTTGCTGACGTCACAATGCCAATCCTCGGTGCGGATTTCCTCTCTCATTTCCACCTTCTGGTTGATGTCGCCCACCGACGATTGGTCAACGCAGACTCATACTTGTCGACACCTCTTCAACCCGCCCCCTCTAACCTCGCTCTCCACATCAGCGCACCCACGGATGCCTACGCCCACCTCCTCACGTCGTACCCGGAAGTTTTCTGTCCAGAACTTCGCCAAACGCCCACGGTTCCTGCCAAGCACGGTATTTATCACCATATCAAGACGACGGGACCCCCAGTCTTCGCAAAATTCAGACGTCTGGCACCGGAACGATTGGCAGCCGCCAAACAGACGTTCGCCGAAATGGAGAAAATGGGCCTTTGCCAAAAGGCCTCCAGCCCATGGTCGTCACCCTTATACATCGTTCTGAAGAAAGACGGCTCCCTCAGTCCGTGCGGGGATTAGAGGCGCCTGAACATGCAAACAGAACCGGATCACTACCCCCTCCCAAACATTGCCGATGTGACCTCCTACCTGCACAAAGCGAAGGTTTTCTCTACGCTTGACATCCTGAAGGGGTATTATCAGGTGCCTATGAACCCATAAGACATCCCCAAGACCGCCATCACCACTCCATTTGGTACATACACCTTCAATTACTCCTGTTTTGGCCTTCGTAATGCTGGGGCAACGTTTCAACGTCTCATGGATGGCATCTTAGGGGACCTCCCTTTCTGTGTATGTTATGTGGACGACATACTTGTGTTCTCCTCCTCAAAAGAGGAACACCTCTGTCATCTGCGCATCGTGCTCGACCGCCTGCAACAAAACGGCCTTGTAGTCCGGTACGACAAGTGTACCTTTGGCGCCAACGAAGTGTCGTTCTTGGGGCACCGTATCACTCCTGAAGGAGTCCATCCCCTCCCTGAGAAGGTAGCAGCCGTTCAGAATTTCCCCACGCCCTCGACCGTCAAAGCGCTGCAGGAATTCTTGGGCATGATCAACTATTATCACCGTTTCCTGCTAGCCATTGCCGCCACTCTTGCTCCCCTCTACGCCTCCCTCAAGGGCAAGCCAAAGGACCTGAAGTGGGGTCCCCTTCAAGAAGAAGCCTTCTGCAATGCAAAGAAGGCCCTATCAACTGCTGCGGCTCTCACTTTTCCTATCCCACACGCCCCTCTCCTTCTCTCCACCGATGCCAGCGACGTTGCTATTGGTGCAGTACTCGAGCAGGTGGTCAAAGGCTTGCCCCGCCCATTGGCCTTCTTCAGCAGAAAACTGTCCAAGGCAGAATCGGGTTATTCTACCTCCGATCGGGAATTGCTGGCGGTGCACTTGGCTGTCCGTCACTTTCGCCATTTCTTAGAAGGTACGCCCTTCGTCATTCGCACAGACCACATGCCTCTGGTGCACGCCTTCACTCGACAGTCTGACGCCTGGTCCGCCCGTCCGACATCTCTCTGCCGTGGCTGAATACAATTGCACCCTCCAATACGTCCCTGGGAAAATGAATCCCGTTGCCGATGCCCTGTCAAGAAACACGTTGGCTGCCGTTCAACTGGGATTGGATTACAACGCCCTGGCTGAGGCCCAATGACAGGATCCAGAGTATCAAGCTTGTAGGACATCCTGCACATCCCTCCGTTGGGAAGATTTTCCCCTCGAAGACTCCAACACCACCCTCCTCTGTGACGTCAGTACTGGTAGACCGTGACCTTGGATTCCTGCTCCCATGCGCCGACAGGTGTTTGATTTCATTCACGGCCTTTTACATCCCTCGTGCCGTTCTACTGCACAGCTGCTGAAGGCAAAGTTCATTTGGCACGGCATTTCTAAGGATGCTAAAGATTGGGTCCGCGCCTGTACTTCTTGCCAAACTTCCAAAGTACATCGACACACGGATTCAGGAGTGGGCACCTTTCCTCAACCTCAGCGTCGTTTCGCACACATTCACGTCGATGTTGTAGGCCCTCAACGTCTCGGCAGCTGAAATGGTGTATGGCGACCCGTTGGACGTCCCTGCCGAATTTTTTCCTTCTACAACCTCCTCCGACGATCTCCAGCGCATACGTCACGTCGTGGGAAAATTTATTCCGTGCCGCTAGACTTACAAGCCCCCAGCGAAGCATCACATACCAACGGACTTGCACTCTGCAACGCACGTCTTCCTGCGCAACGACACTAGCAAGCCACCACTAATGCCCCTTTGGACGGGCACTTTCCTTGTGATCCGACGCAGTCCGAAAGCATTCCTACTAAACATTCGTGGTAAAGAAGACTGGGTCTCCATTGATTGTCTAAAACCTGCTTATCTTCTGCCAGATGACCCGCCTACAGTTCGCCTCTCCAGATCAGGGCGCCCTATTTAACATGTACAGTATGTCATATTTAGGGGGGGGGGAGCCATGTACCAACCGTGTGTCACACAATTGTACATAATTCCTTTTGCATATATTATGCTTGTATCTTCGCTCCTCCCTCGCACTAAACGAACATGAAAATTCATGTCTGCTGTTTCCTCTGTAACATTGTCTGTCTTGTTAACTTGTTATGTCCTGTTGCCTTGAGGTTTTGTATATAAAGGAGTGTGTTCCATAACAATATAACTCAGTCGTTTTCAACCTGCCTTTGAGTTTACAACCTTACTCGGTGCCGTCACATTATAAAAACCTTCTGTTATATATTAGTTATACTTCACATTGTTTGACTTTTTCTTCGCACTTTTAAATAATGATAGCTCTTCTCTCTGACCATGTGAATGTTTCTAAAATAAAAAGTAGCTTAAACACCAGCTGTAAATTCTTTGCATCTTCCTCTGCAAATGAAAAGCATAAGATGAGGTCGTGTCTTGGATGTATTAAAAACACAACATAATAGGTATGCTTCAGGAAGTATAAGGCTCCCTTATGTCTAAATAAACCAGCCAGTGAAACAAGCATACCGGAAATGTCAGCTGTCATTGGACTTCCTAGGTAGTAAATACAACATATAGAAACACTGAACTTACAGATGAGGGATGGACGTGTGTATAAAACAATTGGAATAACATTTCCATCAGATCATGAATAAATGGATAAGGAAAACAATATAGCTTACTGAAATCAGTAAATGGAAGTCCTTATTTTATGAGTTCCTCATAAGCTAGATAGCCAGCAACTTTCTACAACTAAAAAAAAAGTGCTCATAAATGGCACAAATTAAACCATATCCCTTGCATGCACAGGTGTTTACCTATATCTAATTAGAGGCAACTTGGCTAAGCAGGAAATGATGCCGCAAACGTCAATGTTCCATAAATGCAACAAATTACCAGTTCCAAGATGGATGGGTTTTATCCCAAAGGCTTCCACACACGAGAATGGCAGAAGTTCTGGCCCTAAATTATTTATACCCTAAGAAAAATAATTTAAAATCAGTAAAATATGACATACTCCATACACAGCTATGTGTGAACTCTCTCCCATTAATTATCTTAATAATGAAGAAGTGTACAAAATCTGTTTACAGAGTTTTAGAGGATACACTAACCTTCGGCCGTGGAATTTCTTTAGCTTAACAACAAATTATACGGAAGAGAGACCTAAAAAAGTCCTGATACACACCAACCATTAATGGGTTGAACGGTCGTTGATGATTGGGCGAGTCCAGGGACAGAATAAGTGTCCTAGATACCTACCATATATATATATATAAATATATATATATATATATATATATATATATATATATATATATATATATATATATATATATATATATATATATATATATATAGTTATGAACCATCTTAATGGTTCATCAGGTTCTTTTAAAATACTAAAGGAATTGGGACTGGAATGAACCGATGGACTGCAACAACCAAAGGGGTGGGTAAAGAAATAATTACAATGAGCACAGGAAATGGGAAGCACAGTACTTGAATGATGATTACCATAAATTCAGATTAAAATTCAAAGTTTCAAATACAGACAACTTAAAGTTAAAGTAAATGATAAACAATTAGCAGAATTCAATAACAAAAACACCGTAAGCAGCAGTAATGAAAAACAAATAAATGATAAAACAATTAACAATAGTCAACAAAAACACAGTAAGCAGCAGCAATGACCAATTAATAAAAGAATCTTCTCAATATTAATGAAATAATAAAGACGAGCCCATACACTTGCTCAACACTAAATAACAAGAGCTAATACTTGCTCAACACGATACAAAACCGTAATTACTGAAGAGCCATACACTGCTCTTCCAACATATCATAAACATGCACAAACAACCCGTTATCCTCGAGGACGTCCATCGAACACTACGGGAACGACCACGACAGTGTCGATGCAACAGCCACTTCGCTGCCACCGAAGAATAACTCTTCAAAACTGCTAACCATGGTTTGGTCACCATCTTGTCCTCGGGAGCTGGGTTGACGGCAAGTGACCCACACCTGCTGTATCACGACCATCACCATCAACTAGGTGATATTCCAAAGCTGTTGCTGCTGCTCGTTCTCGACTGCATCACGAGAACCTGTCAATCTGGCTTCCCAAACCTTACTGACTCTTGCCACTCACATTGTGGCAAAAGTAAACAAGACACCCGCCTTGACAAAGAAAAAGAGGGCAGTTAAAAAAAAATTGAAACTAGGTTGTTTCAAAGTCAAACAACCTAACAATATATACAGTATATATATATATATATATATATATATATATATATATATATATATATATATATATATATATATATATATATATGATCATCGCCAAAGATTCTCTCAACCCAAGGTATGATCAGGAAGAGTCAGGTATAACTGTTTATGATTAAGCTCCCCAAAACGTCCTGCCCCTTGCTTATAAGGACAGAGGTTACATACCTTATTAGGAACTAACAGACTAGAATAGGTCTCGAACTCCCGTCTAACAGATTATAAGACAGGCTCACCCAATAGCATATCACTGGACATCAAAGCATTCAAAGAAAAGGAAAAATGAAACCCAGGCCAGAGGGTGAGCAAAAGGACACCTCCCACAGCAAGAGAAATAATATGAAAAAAAAATACACATACCTTATAGGGCAAAGAACCCAACCAATGATAAAGAATAATTCATCTAAAAGCTAAGAAATTACATCTCGAGAATTACACTGAAATTGCAGATATTTCGTTTGTTACAACATGGAATAACCTGGAAACCCCTCAACTCCATGATTCATCTGGACGCTACAACTCTGTAGACAGAGAACAATTAACCTTTCTAGAACAATTCAGGCTGGACGTCTTACTGGAAATCCTATTTGTCCGGGTGAAATCAACATCTTCGTATACACAGCTCTGAAACTTAATCTTCTCATAGCGTCATAGTGTGTTATTTGCAAAGAAGCGTAGATCAAAAGATTTTCTGACAGAGGAGAGGGAAATCGGTAAATCTGTTGACTATAGTAATTGCATCTTATTGTAATTCAGAATTATATTATATAACTGAATAATTACCTCTATTTTTGTGTAGAATCAGGTGAGTAATCAACAGCCTCAAATTAT
>NC_090725.1:224050173-224060173 GCF_036898095.1 Palaemon carinicauda | reverse complement strand
TCCACATTGCTTCCCTATCAACTCTATCATATGCTTTCTCCAGATCCATAAATGCAACATACACCTCCTTACCTTTTGCTAAATATTTCTCGCATATCTGCCTAACTGTAAAAATCTGATTCATACAACCCCTACCTCTTCTAAAACCACCCTGTACTTCCAAGATTGCATTCTCTGTTTTATCCTCAATCCTATTAATCATTACTCTACCATACACTTTTCCAACTACACTCAACAAACTAATACCTCTTGAATTACAACACTCATGCACATCTCCCTTACTCTTATATAGTGGTACAACACACGCACAAACCCAATCTACTGGTACCATTGACAACACAAGATACATATTAAACAATCTCACCAACCATTCAAGTACAGTCACACCCCATTCCTTCAACATCTCAGCTTTCACACCATCCATACCAGATGCTTTTCCTATTCTTGTTTCATCTAGTGCTCTCCTCACTTCCTCTATTGTAATCTCTCTCTCATTCTCATCTCCCATCACTGGCACCTCAACACCTGGAACAGCAATTATATCTGCCACCCTATTATCCTCAACATTCAGCAAACTTTCAAAATATTCCGCCCACCTTTTCCTTGCCTCCTCTCCTTTTAACAACCTTCCATTTCCATCTTTCACTGTCTCTTCAATTCTTGCGCCGGCCTTCCTTACTCTCTTCACTTCTTTCCAAAACTTCTTCTTATTCTCATCATATGACTGACCCAGTCCCTGACCACACCTCAGGTCAGCTGCCCTCTTTGCCTCACGTACCTTGCGCTTTACTTCCACATTTTTCTCTCTATATTTTTCATACTTCTCTATACTATTACTCTGCAGCCATTCTTCAAAAGCCCTCTTTTTCTCTTCCACTTTTACCTTCACTCCTTCATTCCACCATTCACTGCCCTTCCTCATGCTGCCTCCAACAACCTTCTTGCCACATACATCACTTGCAATCCCAACAAAATTTTCTTTTGCTAATTTCCACTCCTCCTCTAAATTACCAGTTTCTCTTACTCTCACCTCGTCACATGCCATTTTCAACCTTTCCTGATATTTACTTTTTACCCCTGGTTTTATTAGCTCTTCAACCCTCACTAGCTCCCTTTTACATCCACCTACTCTATTCCCCCACTCTTTTGCTACAACTAATTTTCCTTCCACCAAAAAATGATCAGACATACCGTTAGCTATACCCATAAACACGTGCACGTCTTTCAATCTTCCAAACATTCTTTTAGTTATCAACACATTATCCATTAATGCCCTTTCTACTACTCTTCCATTTGCCACTCTTACCCATGTATACTTATGTAGAAAAATATGTATTTTTCTTTTAATTTTACTAGATATTAAAGAAAAAATATACATTATCACTACGGCATCAGTATTAAAGTACTTTACCTCTGTAATCACTTAATTAGTCAATTCTAAAGTTAACGTAAATTTTATAAATAGCTTTTCTCGCCTAATCCTTTTATAATGGTTACTGCCGTAAACAAACCACCAATTTTAATGCGGAAAGTGTTTTCTCGGTTTACTGAGTGACGGAGAACCGGATAGTACCTGTCAAGAAGAATATCGGTCAAGAACTTGAACAGCAGCAGTCGACAGTAGAAGTTTCAGTCATACTTACAGTGGATTAATCTTTGAAGTTATTTAGTGACCTATGGATCTTATCATTTGCATCACGATCATGTGTCACACAAATATGGAATAATTCTTTCAAAATACCATTGGACCCGGACCTGCCAAAGGAGAACCCGCCTACCTATCTCCTAAATTACACTATAAACAGGGTAAGAGAAAAGCTATTTTTTCTTTGTTTTAAACTGTCCAGATCTTGATTTTTATTCCTGCAGCTTTAATCGATGCTTGTGTGATAAGTGTTATTACTTATATTTACCCAAATTATACGTACCTTACCTATACTTACATTACATACTTATTTATACTTATAGTTACTTTGTTTGTATTTCATTAATCAATTTACTATTTAAGTGTATTGAATTCTGATTGATCTTATTATTATTTTGACGGTTTGTTTACTGGGATAGAAATATACTTTACATTTTACTTGTTTATTTTTGGGCTGTTATTTCATTGGGGTAGTTGTGTCCGATTCTGTTCATACCTGAAATCTTAAGATTTCCTCTTGTTCACTATTTCAGATGTGTGTATACTTTCGGATTCATTTCATTGACCTCCGGATGATGCAGCCCAAGTACTCACTTTCTATCCTTATGGTTCACGTCAAGTGTTTGTCATTCAGAAGTTTATTTTTGGTTCGAGTATATACATTACAATTAAATTTATTGTAACTTATACTTTATTATTTACTATACCCTATATTAACTTATAAATTTAATGAGTTACCTTATCATTAAATCTGTATAAAAACCTCATTTTTATACATGGCGACCGTGACAGGATCTGGAAGTTGAGTGGGTGGCTGTGTTTCCCGGAGGTAGGTTTAGGGTCCATGGTAATAATTTACATAAAAATTACTTTAAGTTATTTTTTTTATTACTGTTTATACACTTCTGCTTGTATTAGTACTGCTATTTATTGTTTTACTGTGGTCTGTTGTTATTGTTACTTATATATTAGTCAAGATGACTGAACTGAAGATAATAATAACTTCTCGGAAGTTTGTAAGAAAGTCTGTTACGGAGTCGTTTAATCAACGTGATCAGTTCATCTTACTTGAAGCTTCAGATAAGCTAGCACTTGAGTCTAAGTTGACTGACAACATGGCACGTTTGAAGGATTTGGATCTTCAAATACAGGGTATTAAATGGAGTTCTGAAGAACACGAAAGTGAACTAATGGAAGAATTGGAGGCCTGTGAAAATTATCAAGACAAACTACGTTCGTCTTTATTTAAGCTCCAATCGCCTGTACCGACTACACCATCACCCCCTACTCCAGCTCTTCCCCTTTTGAAGAGACCAACAGCTCCTTTACCTCAATACTCTGGTCAAGAGAACGAAGATCTAACCAAATTTCTATCTCAGTTTGAGGCAGTTATAAACAGGTATGAATACTCTGACTACGAAAAGCTTTTGCTCCTAAAGCAGCAGATAACTGGAAGAGCCTTGGTTTTGATAGATTCCTTGGAGTCTCATAACCAAGGATATAGTAAAGCAAAGGAGCTCTTAGAAAAGGCACTTGCTTCTCCAGACGTTCAGAAATTCAGCACCATCAAGCAGCTATCTGAGCTAAACTTGGACAAATGTGATGACCCATTTGAATATGTATCCAAAGTTAAAGGTATAATAGAGAATGTCCGTAAGTTGAATATTTCTATTGATTATATTTTGCAATACTTTGTGTGGACAGGTTTGAATGAAAAGTTCAGGGAATTACTAATAAATATTACTAACCATACATGGCCTTCAATTGAAGAGATTAGTGATAATTTCTTCACTGCCTGCACAAGATACAGTCACCACAAGAAGAAAGTGAAAGTAACAGATCATTCTGTGGATATGGCAATAAATGTGAACTTCACACCAGAGGGAACTAGTGGAACTACTGCAAAATGTTATCCATGCTCCTTGTGTAGCACAGTCCAAGAAAAGGCTAGCCATAAAATCAGAGATTGTACAAACTTTATTTCTCCTGTTTCCAAAGTCGAGGAATTGAAGAGTATCGATGGATGTACTAGATGTGGCCTGGCATCACATTCTACTCAAAAGTGCAGATACAAATTTAGATATCGGTGTGCAAATTGCAAAGATTTTCATTGGAATTACTTGTGCACTCATCAAGGGGAAATCAATCCAATGACATTAGTCAAAAGAATCTGGACCTTAACAAGAAAAAGTTCCATGAAAAAAACAAGGACAAGAAAGACCCAAAGGCTAAAAATCCTACGGAAAGATCCCAGAATAACATTACTACTATTACAGAGGCTTTGAAGAACTCAAGTGAGGGAGATACGATTCTTCCAACCTTCACGTGTAACATAAGTGGATCCAATGTGCGTTTTATGAAAGACAGTGGATGTCAATCCAATTTTATATCTGAAGAGTTGGCCAGCAAATTGAATCTACCAGTCATACGAGAGAGTATTAAACTTACTGTGAATGGTATCAATGTCCCTAGAAGTTATGATACCAAAATTGTTGAGGTGGAAATGAAATTTGACAGGGATTCAAGAGTCATTTATGCATTGTGCCTTCCAAATATAGATATTACTTTGAATCTTCCAAAGTTGAACAGAGTTGTGAATGGATTTCTGTCAAAAGGATATAAATTGGCAGATACAAGACTTTTGGATGGTTCAGAAGATATTTCTGATATTCAGCTTATTTTGGGATCAAAATCCAGCTATTGCATACCTGAGACTGAAATTGTATTCGGAGAGAAATCTATATATTCAAGAACTCCTCATGGTGTAGTGTTAAAGGGAGCAACCGAGACTATTTTACATGATCTGCCTTACTTACCATATGCCCCTGAAGTCTCGTCGTCTTCCTACATTTCGATAACTAATAGAACCCCAGACTACCTGCCTTCAGAAGAAGCTAAGTTTTATCAAACCTCTAATATAGATTTTGGTAAAATCGAGATTAGAAATGAATCATTTGTTTTGGAAGGAGAGGATGATGAAGTCAGTGGGTTAGTTGATATTGAAAAGGATGTACTTGATTCTGTTTGTGACGAAGCATTGGATAAAGAGACTTCAATATACTCTGAAACTGTTGAAATCCATACTCAGTTGGTCAATTACGTTTTAGAGAAAACTACAAGGAATAGTGAAGGGAGGCTGGTAATGACATTACTCTGGAACCCTAGAGTTTCTCACCTTTTGGGACATAACTTCAATATATCAGAGAAAATACTGTCAGGCTTGCAAAGAAAATTTCAAGGAAATTTAGATGATAAACTGAAGCAGATAAATGTGGTATTTAAAGAGCAAGCAGATGCTGGTATAATTGAGAGAATGGAAAATCTTGATAATTTCAAGAAGGAGCATCCAGAGTCCAGTTTCATGCCTTTTATGGGCATTTTTAAGCCTGATCGTGAGACCACAAAATGTAGGGTTGTGTTCCTATCCAATTTGAGTGACAAAGGAAGTATGAATCACAATCAAACTATGCATGCAGGTCCCACATTAAATCAGAAACTCTCCACTTCCATTATCAATTTGAGGTTCGGAAGCAAATTATGTTGCTTTGATATAAAGAAGGCATTCAACAATATAGGTCTTGAGGAAGTCGACCAAAATCGCCTTTGTTTTTTATGGTTTAGAAATCTTGAAGAGGGAGATTTTTCAATTATTGGCTATAAGAATAGTAGACTTCCTTTTGGGCTTCGATGTTCACCTGCATTATTAATGCTTGGGTTATACAAGATATTGATACTGGATTCTACCAATGATTCTTTTCCATTGATGAAACTCAAGAGAACCATTTATCAGTTGTCTTATATGGACAACTGTGCATTTACGGCAGAAACGTCTGAGTGTTTGATGTGGATGTATACAATGTTGGAGGATATTTCAGTCCTTATAAGTTTTCACTTCAGCAGTTTTTATCAAATGACATGTCATTACAGAAAAAAATTGACAAAATTCAGGAAACAGAGGCTCCGACAAAAAGTAAACTGCTGGGACTTGAGTGGGATCGAATGAGTGATACCTTGTCTACAAAACCCATACAACTGGATATAAATTCATCAACAAAAAGACAAGTTTTATCTACTATAGCTTCACAGTTCGATCTTCTTAATTTCAATGGACCTATACTGAATCGAGCCAGATTGTTTCTACACAGATTGCAGTGTAGACCAGAACTAGATTGGGATGAAAAGCTTACTGCTCCTTTGATCAATGAATGGAAGAATATCTGCAAGCAGGCCAATTCTGCACCTTCTGTAGATTTTCCACGGAATTTTGGTGCTCGTACTGACAAATATGAATTGGTTGGGTTTGCTGATAGTAGTAAGGTTCTGTTTGGCGCTGCAGTGTATCTGTATAACATAAATACAAATAAGATCTACTTTATTTTAGCAAGAAATAAACTGGTGAGTAAACAATTGGAGTCAAAATCCATACCAAGCTTGGAATTAAAAGCTCTTGCTTTAACTGTAGAAACTGTAAAGGATTTGAAGAATGAACTTTCAGGATTTGGTTGCATTGATCCTATTGAGATAGTTGGATGCGAGATCTACTCTGACAGTTTGGTGGTACTGACCTGGCTGCAGTCTTACGCCTTGAAACTTGACAAACTACAAAAAAAGCAACCCTTTATACTCAATAGGTTAGAGTATATCAATAAGATGTGTGAGGATTCATGTATGAGATTTTCTTTTGTATCTGGAGAAGATAATCCAGCAGACTGCATCACCAGACCTTTATCCTTTAGGCAGCTAATAAAAACTAACTATATAACTGGTCCTAAGTTCATTACAGAGAGCAAAAGCAAAGTGATCTGTAGTGACAGCACATTGTCTTTCATCATACCTGGATTATTTGAATCAAAACGAGTGCAGAAAGTGGAGACAAATTGTGGTAGTGCTTGTTCACCTCATGTGGGCTCGGAACATCTTTTCCCTTTTAACAGGGTTTCTAGTTTTGAGAAGGCTGTGAGAGTGCATGCGGTGGTGCTCAGGTTCTGCAGCATTTTGAAATCTAAGTTTAAAAGTAAAAATCCAGCTCTAGATCATTTTGAAGTTGAAGATGAAGGTTTTAACTTTTATGATGAAGCTTGTAGGCAGATTATAATCAGGGATCAGCATGTTCACTTCCCAGATGTCTTTGATTATTTTCACTCAAAACAGAAGCAGTTGAAGAATCTGCCTAACATTGTTGCACAGTTGAACTTGTTTCTTGATTCGGATGGCATGGTGAGGGTAAAAAGTAAATGCCGAAGATTGAAGGAAGTCCAACATCTTAACAAATTCAACTATCCTTTACTACTATCGAAGGACAGTATGTTGGTTCCTCTGATTATAAGGGAATTGCACGTGAAGCTCTCACATGCTGGTTGTTATCCTTTGTTGGCGGAACTTAGAAGAAACTTTTGGATTACCCATATATACTCGGCTGTGAAGAAAGTTCTGTCAAACTGCATTACTTGTAAGAGTTTAAATGAGAGGGTAATCAAATTAAATCAAAGTCATTACCCAGAGTTCAGGATTAATCCTGAAAATATACCGTACAGACAGATTTTCATTGATCATATGGGTCCATTTAAAATAAAGAATGATCAAGGAAATATTGTCAAGGTATGGCTGTTATGTATTACGTGTCTGTGGTCCCGGGCTATTAACTTGAAAATTTGTATGTATTTAACTTCAGAGGAATTTATTAGAGCATTACAACTTCATACATATGAATTTGGTATTCCTTCCTTATGTCTGTCTGATTTGGGATCGCAATTCGTTGCTGGTGCAAATCAGATCTCTAGTTTCTTGAGCGATTACGAGACAAATGCATATTTACAGGAACATGGAATTAAATCCTTTAAATTTGAGCAATATTACAAAGGATGTAATCAACTCGGCTCGTTAGTAGAGTCTTGTGTGAAACTAACCAAGCGCTTATTATTTGGAGCAATGCGCAATAATATTCTTCCCCTTCGGGATTTTGATTTTATTGTTCACAAAACTAAACATTTGGTGAACAGAAGGCCAATTTCATTTAAAGAGTCTCTTAGGGACTCTTCAGGAGAGAGCATTCCAGAAATCATTACCCCAGAGATGTTGATTCATGGCAGTGAATTGGTTTCCATCAATATAATCCCTCAACTACAAGGCCCAACAGATGCCGATCCAGAATTCAATGCAGATCAGATTCGTTCATCATTACTGAAACTGCAAAATGTACGACATAATCTTATTAAAATATACAATGAAGAATTTGTTGGGAATCTGATATATCAAGCCGTAAATAAAAAAGACCAATACAAGCCCGTTCAACATAAAGAACTTAAAGTTGGAGATATAGTACTTTTGAAGGAACCCTTAGCTAAACCCTGTAATTATCCAATGGGACGCATTAAGGAAATTGTAAAAAATATAAACAATGAAGTTACGGCTGTGAAAGTCTTTAAAGGGAAAACTGGAGAAATATTAAAACGGCACTCTAGTTCTATAATTCCTCTTTTGTCAGTCCCAAGCGATGATGAGAAGCAAGGTGTACCAGACACTAAGAATGTTCATACTGTATCATCACGTCCTAAAAGAAAAGCAGCTATACAGGGGGCTGCCAAAATTCACCAAATTTTGGCTGAATCTGATTAGGGATTTTTCATTACTGTTAATATTGTTTTATTTGGATTCCTTGGGTTGGTTTTTATTTTTGGGTAATTTTCGTGTAAATACATTTACATTACATACTTTTGATTTCATACTAAATCAAAATCTCTCCCCTGGAGTGTAGAAAAATATGTATTTTTCTTTTAATTTTACTAGATATTAAAGAAAAAATATACATTATCACTACGGCATCAGTATTAAAGAACTTTACCTCTGTAATTACTTAATTAGTCAATTCTAAAGTTAACGTAAATTTTATAAATAGCTTTTCTCGCCTAATCCTTTTAAATGGTTACTGCCGTAAACAAACCACTAATTTTAATGCGGAAAATGTTTTCTTGGTTTACTGAGTGACGGAGAACCGGATAGTACCTGTCAAGAAGAATATCGATCAAGAACTTGAACAGCAGCAGTCGACAGTAGAAGTTCCAGTCATACTTACAGTGGATTAATCTTTGAAGTTATTTAGTGACCTATGGATCTTATCATTTGCATCACGATCATGTGTCACACAAATATGGAATAATTCTTTCAAAATACCATTGGACCCGGACCTGCCAAAGGAGAACCCGACTACCTATCTCCTAAATTACACTATAAACAGGGTAAGAGAAAAGCTATTTTTTCTTTGTTTTAAACTGTCCAGATCTTGATTTTTATTCCTGCAGCTTTAATCGATGCTTGTGTGATAAGTGTTATTACTTATATTTACCCAAATTATACGTACCTTACCTATACTTACATTACATACTTATTTATACTTATAGTTACTTTGTTTGTATTTCATTAATCAATTTACTATTTAAGTGTATTGAATTCTGATTGATCTTATTATTATTTTGACGGTTTGTTTACTGGGATAGAAATATACTTTACATTTTACTTGTTTATTTTTGGGCTGTTATTTCATTGGGGTAGTTGTGTCCGATTCTGTTCATACCTGAAATCTTAAGATTTCCTCTTGTTCACTATTTCAGATGTGTGTATACTTTCGGATTCATTTCATTGGCCTCCGGATGATGCAGCCCAAGTACTCACTTTCTATCCTTATGGTTCACGTTAAGTGTTTGTCATTCAGAAGTTTATTTTTGGTTCGAGTATATACATTACAATTAAATTTATTGTAACTTATACTTTATTATTTACTATACCCTATATTAACTTATAAATTTAATGAGTTACCTTATCATTAAATCTGTATAAAAACCTCATTTTTATACAACTTATTTTTATCTTTCTTTTTAAAAAAGCTATCACTTAGTACCATCTCTTGTTCAACACACATATCTACCAGTCTCTCACCACTCTCATTTTCACCTGGTACGCCATACTTCCCAATGACACCTTCTACCTCTCCAGCGCCCACTCTAGCATTTAAGTCACCCATGACAACTACATAATTCCTTCTACCCAGTCCTTCTACACACCTAGTTAATCCATTCCAGAACTCATTCCGCTCTTCTTCACTTTTCTCACTACCTGGCCCATACGCACTGACAAACGCCCAACATTCCCTACCCAACCTAACCCTTACCCACATTAACCTAGATGATATCTCCTTCCATTCCACTACTTTACCTGTCATCCAATCACTCAGCAATAAAGCCACACCCTCTCTCGCTCTTCCCCTTTCAATCCCAGACACTCTACCAGACATTTCACCAAACATCACTTCACCCTTTCCTTTCATCTTTGTCTCACACAAGGCCAATACATCCATCCTTC
>NC_090725.1:224040173-224045173 GCF_036898095.1 Palaemon carinicauda | reverse complement strand
TCCTGCCTTCTTAGACACAGCCTCTCTCGGCCTTTCACATCTCTCCTGCCATTCTACTGCACAGCTGCTGAAGACGAAGTTCATTTGGCACGGCATTTCTAAAGATGCTAACGATTAGGTCCATGCCTGTACTTCTTGCCAAACTTCAAAAGTACATCGACACACGGATTCAGGAGTGGGCACCTCTCCTCAACCTCAGTGTCGTTTCGGCCACATTAACGTCGACGTTGTAGGCCCCTACCCACATCACAAGGACATCATTACCTGTTTACCGTCATTGACCACTCGACTCGTTGGCCTGAAGGCATTCCCATGGAAACTGCAACGTCCGCCTCATGTACATCTGCCTTACTCTCAGGATAGATTACAAGATTTGGTATCTCTAAGCATATTACTTCTGACAGGGGTACCAATTTTACATCTTAACTGTGGACATCATTAACGAGTCTCCTGGGCATCACCCTACATCAGAAAACTGCCTAAAACCCCGCAGCCAATGGAATGGTTAAACTTTTTCATCGTACCCTCGAGCAGCTTTGATGTCCTGATGCAAGGATTCCAACTGGTTTACTCAGCTTCCCTGGGTCCTCCTTGGACTAAGGATCACTCCTAAAGACGCCCTGGACGTCTCGGTAGCTGAAATGGTGTATGGTGACCCGTTGGTCATCCCTACCGAATATTTTCCTTCTGCAACCTCCTCCAACGATCTCCAGCGCATATGTCACGTCGTGGGAAAATTTACTCTATGCCGCCAGACTTACAAGCCCCCAGCGTAGCATCAAATACCGACAGACTTGCACTCTGTAATGCACGTCTTCATACGCAACGAGACTAGCAAGCCACCGCTTACGCCCCCTTACACGGGCCCTTTCCTTGTGATCCGACACAGTCCGAAAGCATTCCTACTAAATATTCGTGGTAAAGAAGACTGGGTCTCCGTTGATCGTCTAAAACCTGCTAATCTCCTGCCAGATGACCCGACTACAGTTCGCCTCTCTAGATCAGGGTGTCCTATTTAACATGTACAGTATGTCATTTTTAGGGGGGAGCCATGTACCAACCGTGTGTCACATGATCGTACATAGTAACGACATTTCTTTGTTTTTGTATATATTATGCTTTGTATCTTCGCTCTCCCCTCGCATTGACAGGGACCTGAATAAACATGCCTGTTTTTCTTACCGGTAACTGTTAATAGAAACGTTTGTTGGTTGAACATGAAATTGCCGGTTATGTTATATGTCCTTTTTGCATGGACTTGATGTATATATATATAGCCTATATATATATATATATATATATATATATATATATATATATATATATATATATATATATATATATATATATAAGCTGGTGTTCTGTAATAAAGTTACTCAGTTGTTTTCATCCTACCTTCTTAGTCACAGCCTCACTCGGAAGTCACAGTTTGTTTTCCGAAAATGCCAGTACTAAATGTACCATTAAAACGTGAAATCGTAATTTCTAAAAAGGAAAGCTGATAATATATGCTCCAAGTCTAAAATAAACTTAATATTTGAATGAAATGAGTTTATGTAGTCTAAAAATAAAGTGGCAAGTTATAATTCCTGAATAAACTGAATTTCATTGATTCAACACAATTATGTCCATTGATTTATGTTTTATGTTAATTTCTTTCCAAATGCTGAAGTATCTACTTTCCTTCGCCTTTCTACGATATATATATATATATATATATATATATATATATATATATATATATATATATATATATATATATATATAAATATGATAAAGTTTTGCACATTTAGACGTGTTTTTCATATTTAAATAAACCACTTATTTTTGATACATTAATGTCTGGATTCTCTTAACGACCTCGGGATCAGAGCCCCCGGCGAAATCACAAAAAGAGAAGAGCTTGTGACCGGCCGGGAATCGAACCCTGGTCCGGCAAGCTTGTATAGACAGTGACTACCACTTGGCCAAGTGGTAGTCACTGTCTATACAAGCTTGCCGGACCAGGGTTCGATTCTCAGCCGGTCACAAGCTCTTGTCTTTGTGTGATTTCGCCTGGGGCTTTGATCCCGAGGTCGTTAAGAGAATCCAGACATTAATGTATCAAAAATATATGGCCTATTTAAATATATATATATATATATATATATATATATATATATATATATATATATATATATATATATATATATATATATATATATATATATATATATATATATATATATACTGTATACATAAACATATATTTATAAAAAAAAATTTGTCAGTATATTGAAAAAAAAATACAGTAAAATTTTCAGGCATCCAATTTAAACTTTTATTCAACATAATAGTTACTTTACGTAGCGATACACATTCTTGGAGGAGACAATGAATTACCACAGGTAATATTAGCTAATTTGTGAGTGAATATAAACACTATTTAATGGTAACATATTTTGAGATGAATTTTAAAAAATAACTAGTTCTTCAATTAAATGTTTTCATAAAAACCAAAAGAAAAATTGCATTGTTTTCTTCTCAGAGGTATGTCCAATTTCTCATTCTCTGTAACTGCAAATGAAATGTAAATATATAGATTAGAAGTGACGTCAGATATTTTAGGAACCACACAAGCTATTACGTGGTGACACGCACTCATTCTTGTCATATTTTAAAATATTTTCACTTGTATATATCACGTTTCAGGATGAATTTATGTTTGCATACATATAGAGTTATTTATGACAATTTATCTATGTAGAAACTGTGCATGGAAGATTAAACATGAATAGAAAATATAATTATAAATTACTCAAAAACACCAGCATAAAATTATATAAGCAATGGTCCAGCAGAATTGCTGTACTTTTGTAATAAACATCAGGATCCTAAACGTAACCCTCATTTTCTCTCACCTAATGTCTCCAGTCAACGTTTGTTCTTACGAATGCAATCATAAAAGATGACTGATCGTTCTCCCTCGAAGCAATTTTTTTTTACAGACATTGCATTCCTTTTTAGAGCCTTCGTTCCACAATGCAACAAACAGCGACGACGGCATGGCGTGATTGATTTGACTTCACAGTAATTTTCTCCTAATATACTTTGGACGGTAATTTTACATACGTAGTCTAAAGGGTCCAGATAATCCAGCTCACTATTCTTTATAATTCTGACATATAATTTTACTCGGTGCTCGTTCCACGGGTGAAATTATACTTTCATATTTGTCTTTCTTCTATGCCATTCACTCCGTGTCCTTATATAGTACCAGAGAGCTAGAATTTTATAATGTTTTTTTGTTAATCATATATTAATTTTCAGGTATCTATAAATTACTCTCAGTAGGATACTGAGGGGTCTGGCATGATAGTTATCAAACAATTTTGGTACAAATTACTCATCAAGAGGAATGACTCAAAATATGCAGGTCCCTATTTTAATAATGATAATTCAAAATATTTCTTGAAATCTGTAGTTCTTATGATTTTGTGGTCATAGCTGAAATCTAAATTAACACATTTAATTATATTGTTATGATTAAATAACTGTTGCAAGTATCCTTTCCAATTTGCATTCAATGTTGAAGACGAACTTTTTATTGGTCTATCAATATATTGAGTAATGGGATTTCCATGTTATTTCACTGTTATATCGTCTATTATATCTATAAAATAAGACCAGGTACCGATTTCAGTTCGAAATTTTTGTTTTTTTGTTTTTATTGTTTAAACGATTAAAGGCACCCATCTAATAGTCACCATGCGAACCTTTTTGGCGAACTGAAACTATCTAAAATAGTGTTAACATATTTGGAAACTAACAATGATATAACAAAAAGAATAAATATGCTGAACATTAATATTAGATACTTTTCACTCTCCTTGCCTGCTAAAATACGAAGTAATTTCTAACGGAAAAAGGGAAATATATTTTTTTTTTTGGTATTTTACAACACCGACATTAGGACATATTCTCTGGACATTCATATATACATATATGCACACTTTGAAGTGCAAATGCCTTACAATACTGGTTCAAGATATATAAAATAGAGACAGCAATTTAGTTATTGTTAATATCATCATTCAAAGGTTATCCCTTCACGGAATTTATTCCTCAGTGGGGCACGTTTCAAGTGAGGGTTAGATCAGGATGTCAGATATTATGGTTCTCCAGGTGTGCTAAAAGGGAATATGGAGTTCACTCAGTGAAGGTAAGTAAATGATGTGGTTTTTCAGTTTCCCTCTAAATGAAAATGAAATTTAACTATTAAAAAAAAAAAAAAAACTTTTTTTTTTTGTCTGAAGAGTCAGACCCCGGTAGGAGTAGTCTAACTGTTTTTTGACGAATTAGGTTTATATGTATTATGTATTGCGTATTCTGTATTATGTATTATGTGTATTATATATTGTGTATTATGTTGAAAAACAAATAATATTCCAGTTTCCATCCAAAATGGCCAAAGATTTCTCATGTTCGCAATGTTTAAACAAAGAAATCTCAATCGTCAAATGATATATTACACAGGCAAAGCAATTACTCCAAGGATTAATATGCTATATCCTTTACAATTAATTTGAAATTATAAATTACAGATTTTGCAAAAATGTCGAGTGAAATCAATTTCAAACCTTAGAGCTATTTCTAAAATATCTTCTGAGGGGAGAATCTTCCTTAATACAGTACATATTAAATAATGATTTGGTTCATGTATATACTAAACTAAATTGGAACTAATGAATCCTAGTATTGTAATGCATTTTTTTTATTCAAACTACCTTCAACTCTCTATTGGTTGTTTTGCAAAATAATGGAAAACTGAGTTGCCTACAAATATTAGAATAATTTCCTTAAACGGGAGACGAAGAAATATCCCATGGAACTGTCCTATTTGAACCATCCCTAACATGAAAACAATGACAGAAGTCGATAAATATAAATTTTTTATTTACACGTGGTGTATTCCATGAGACATTGTTATATCGAAATTCATAAGAGCGTAAACATTTTAG
>NC_090725.1:224020173-224030173 GCF_036898095.1 Palaemon carinicauda | reverse complement strand
TTATTGGCCATATCGTCTTGACTTCCGTATTATTACCCATGAGTTAGAATGCACAGCAATCACATTTAATAATTATGGAAGGCCGTTTGACCTGGTAAAATGTAAGTATTCACATCGGTCGTGTAGAACGGCACAGGTCAGTAAGTTTAGACTGGATACAGTCATAGCTGTAAGGGTTTTATAATTCGAATATTATAGTTCCTTTTTGTTTGGAAAATCACCATAAGTTAGGCAATTCAATCTATTTATGCTTGTATCAGTAGTATACAAGATTGTCTGCTGAATCTAATGGTCGTTATATAAAGAATATACTTGACGATTAAATGCTGAATTTTTTGGTCGCTATCTAGAAATATACTGTTCTTGATGATTAACTGCTGAATTTAATGCTTGCTTTTAAAAATATACCGTTTTGGACAATTAACTGCTGAATCTATTTGTCGCTTTATAAAAATATACCCTTCCCAACGACTAATTGTTGAGAATTTAATACTAGATATAGAAATATACCACTCTTAATGATTAACTGTTGTATTTGATGGTCACTATATAAAATTGTACTGTACTTAAAGAATAATTGCTGAATGTAATTGTTGTTATATAGATTTATACCGTTTTTGACGATTAACTGCTAAATTTATTGGTCGCTGTATAGAAATATATCGTTTTTGACAGTCGCCCGTTGAGATACTACGACTAGAGAGGTATTGGATCCTTTGACTGGCCAGACAGTAATGCATTGGATCCCTCTCTCTGGTCACGGCTTATTTTTTCTTTGCCTACACTTACACAGAATAGTTTGGCCTATTCTTTACATATTCTCGTCTTTCCTCATACATCTGACAACAATGAGATACTTAACACATCTTCACCCAAGGGGTTAATTACTGTACTGCAATTTGTTCAGTGTACTTTCCTCTTGGTAAGGGTAGAAGAGACTCTTTAGCTGTGGTAAGCAGCTCTTCTAGGAGAAGGACACTCCAAAATTAAACCACTGTTCTCTAGTCTTGGGTAGTGCCATAGCCTCTGTACCTTGGTCTTCCACTGTCTTGGGTTGGAGTTCTCTTGCTTGAGGGTACACTCAGGCACACTATTCTATCTTATTTTTTTTTCTTCCTCTTGTTTTTTTGAAATGGTGTGTTGGGCAGGCTTAATAGAAGGGCCATGGATGCCTGGTGGTTTATCAAGAGGTTGTCTTTTCCTTTTTCTGATTATTTTTCTTCTCAAAACCACCCTTTCTGTCCTCCCTTCAGTTGAAGTGGCTATCCTGGAGGGTATTTAGCCTTGCAAGGTGTATCGGCTCCTCCATGTTGACCAGTTTTTCCGACTTTTTACTATAGTCTATGGGTATCATCAATCACTTTGTTTATAATTCTGTACGTATTGTTTTTGTTATAATTCTTGTTAATCTAGTTTTTAAGTATGCTGTCTCTTTTTTATTTCTATTAATTCTTATGCTGTCTGGAGACATTGAGCAAAATCCGGGACCAGTACGTCCTAGATTTCATCAATGTCGTCTTCTGTATTGCAATATTCGTGGTCTTCATGCAAATATCCAAGACCTTACAGTTGCGTCCAGACAGTATGATATTCTTTTGTGCTCAGAAACTTTGGTTTCTAATATGAGGCACTCATCTGAGCTCCTTATAACTGGTTTTAAGAAGCCAATAATGTTGAAACGTGATGCCATCCCTAGGGCCAGGGGAATGGCGGTGTATATTAGGACCGAGTACCCTGCTTCTCATAAGTCCTGCTATCAATGTGGATGTCATGAGATTCAGGTAATAAAAGTTTGTGGCAGGCATAACAACTTTTATTTGTGTTCGATCTACTGGAATCCAGACATAGATGATTCTATCTTCGATTGTCTTCTTACCATTATGGCTAAGATACAAGAAGATGATAGAAAGGCTTCTTTTGTCTTTGTTGGTGATTCTAATGCTCACCGTAGGGAGTGGTTAAGTTCTATCTCTCCTACCGATCGCCATGGCTTAAGAGCTTTAGACTTTGCCTCTGAATCAGGCTGTGAGCAAATCATAAATGAAGCTACTCACAGGTCTGGTAATTGCTTGGACCTCGTATACACTGACTCCCCTGACGTTATAACTAGTAAGGTTGGTTCTCCATTCGGGACATCTGATCATGCCTTGATTTCATTATTAGTGAAGACTGAGCAGCCTGTCCCTGATATATCATATTCTTGTAAAATTTATATGAAATCCCAAGCAGACTGGAATGGGATTTTACATGATCTTTTGTGCTTGAATTGGTCACAATTATATAATAGTGTAGATCCTGTTGTCCCTTTGAATGAGAATCTAGTCAACATAATTGATAGGCGTATCCCTTCTCGTGTGCTAAGGTACCGAGTGAAGGACAAACCGTGGTTCAATGATGATTGTAGACGTGCTTATTTGGAGAAACAGGAGGCCTATCATCTTTGGAAGGGTAACAGATCAGATTTGACCTGGAACAACTATACTCAGCTTCGAGCTTTTGCTCAGAGAGTTTATGCCTCAACTGAAAAGGAGTACAATTTAACCATAAAAGAAACACTTTCTGGTACAACTCAGGAACATAAATGGTTGTCTACCCTTAAATCTGCACTCTTTGGTGTAGATGCAACAGTTCCTCCTTTACTTAAACCAGATGGCTCAGTCACTCACTGTCCAAAGGAAAAGGCAACCCTTTTGGCTGATGTTTTTGACAGTAAACAGAGTAATGAAAAACTTGAACTTCCTCATTCCTGTTTTCCTGAGGCTAAACTAACTAGTTTAGCTTTTCGATCTCGTGAGATTAAAGCTCTGTTGATGGACCTTGATGCTTATGGAGGTGTAGACCCAAATGGTATTTTTCCTTTGTTTTTTTGTAAAGACAGCAGATTTCTTAGCTCCAAAGTTATCTGTTATTTTGCGCAAGTTAGCAAGAAGAGGAGCTTTTAGCACTAGTTGGAGAATTGGTAATGTTACTCCTCTATGTAAATGTGTTTGTGGTAGCTCAAGTCCCACTGATTACCGCCCAATTTCCATAACTTCCATATTATCTAAAGTTTTTGAACGTCTTCTGGCAAAACGTCTTAATAGGTTTGCTGAAGGTAATCATCTACTCCCTAGTTTGCAATTTGGTTTTCGTAAAGGCCTTGGAGCATGTGATGCCCTTTTTACAATCTCCAATGCTGTACAGAAATCCCTTGATTGTGGTCGGGAAGTTCGTATGATTGGCCTTGATTTTAGTGCTGCCTTTGACCGTGTTAATCATGAGGCCCTTGTTTTCAAACTGAAACAGTTGGGGGTGGGTGGGTTGTTTCTTAGCATTATTATTGATTTTTTAAGTAATAGATCTCAAAGAGTTGTTGTTGATGGGCACCATAGTGATTATAGGAATGTGATATCTGGTGTTCCACAGGGTAGTGTTCTTGGCCCATTACTTTTCATACTATATACACATGACATGTGGTTTGGCCTAGAAAACAAGCTTGTTGCATATGCAGATGATGCTACTCTCTTTGCATCAATTCCATCCCCTGAATGTAGATCTAGGGTTGGTGAATCCCTTAATAGAGATTTAGCTAGAATTAGTGCATGGTGCAAATCATGGGGTATGAAGTTGAATCCTAACAAAACTCAAAGTATGATTGTAAGTAGGTCAAGGACGGTGGCTCCTCAACATCCTGATCTCAGTATTGATAATGTTTCTTTAAATATGTATGACTCTTTCAAAATTTTAGGTGTGATTCTCGACAGTAAATTTACTTTTGAGAAACATATAAGGTCTCTGTCTTCTTCAATTGCACAAAATATAGGCTTATTGAGAAAGTCTTTCAAGATTTTCGGTGATCAATCTATTCTGAAGAAGTGTTTTAATTCTTTCATTCTACCTTGTTTTGAGTATTGTTCTCCTGTTTGGTCTTCAGCTGCTGATTCTCATCTTAATTTGTTGGACAGTAACTTACGGTCTATTAAATTTCTTATTCCTGATCTAGATATTAATCTCTGGCACCGTCGTTCTATTAGTTCATTATGCATGTTGCATAAGATTTTTCATAACTCTGACCATCCTTTACATTCAGATCTCTCTGGACAATTCTATCCTGTTCGTAATACTAGGCAGGCAGTTAATTCTAATAGCCAGGCCTTCTCCATCACGAGGCTCAATACTACGCAGTACTCTAGAAGTTTTATTCCAGCTGTTACCAAGTTGTGGAAGGATCTTCCTAATCAGGTGGTTGAATCAGTAGAACTTCAAAAGTTCAAAGTTGGAGCAAATGCTTTTTTGTTGACCAGGCGGACATGAGTCTTTTATAGTTTATTTATGACATATTTGTTTTTGATGCTGTTAATAGTTTATATATGACATGTCTGTTTTGACGTTGTTACTGTTTTTAGAATGATTTATTGTTAATTTGTTCTCTTCATTTATTTATTTCCTTATTTCCTTTCCTCACTGGGCTATTTTTCCCTGTTGGAGCTCCTGGGCTTATAGCATCTTGCTTTTCCAATTAGGGTTGTAGCTTGGATAGTAATAATAATAATAACTGCTGAATTTACTGGTCGCTATGTAAGAATATGCCGTTTTTGACGTTTAACTGCTGAATTTAATAACCACTATATAAAAATATACTGTACTTGAAGAATAGCTGCTGAATTTGCTGGTTGCTATATAGATATGTACCATTCTTGACGATTAACTGCCAAATTTATTTGCCGCAATATATAAATATACCGTTCTTGACAATTAACTGCTGAATTTAATGGTTGCTATATAAGAATATACCGTTTTTGACGTTTAACTGCTGAACTTAAAAGGCACTATACAGAAATATACTGTTTCTTTATGATTAGCTACTGAATTGAATGGTCGCTATATAGAAATATACTATTCTTGATGATTAACTGCTTAATTTAATGGTCGCTATATAGAAATATACCATTTTTGATGATTAACTGCTGGATTTGGTGGTCGCTATAGAAATGTTCTGTTTTTGACGTTTAACTGCTGAATTTAACGGTCGCTACATAGAAATACACCATTCTTGACAAATAACTGTTGAATTTAATGGTCGCTATATAAGAATATACTGTTTTTGATGTTTAACTGCTGAATTTAATGGTCACTATACACAAATATACCATTTTTGAAGATCAACAACTGAATTTAATGGTCGCTATATAGAAATATACCGTTCATGATGTTTAACTGCTGAATTTAGTGGTCATTATATAGAAATATACCGTTCATGATGTTTAACTGCTGAATTTAGTGGTCGTTATATAGAAATACACCGTTCTTGACAATCAACAGCTGAATCTAATGGTCACTATATAGAAATATACCATTCTAAACGATTAACTACCGAATTTAATGGTTACTATAAACAAATGTACAGTTCTTGACGATTAACTAGTGAATTTGATAGTCGCTATAAAGAAATATACTATTCTTATTGCTTAACTGCAAAATTTAATGGGCACTATATAGATATACACCATTCTTGACGATTAACTGCTAAATTTAATGGTCGCTATATAGAAATATACCATTCTAGACGATTAGCTACCGAATTCAATGGTTGCCATATAGAAATATACCGTGCTTGACGATTAACTGCTGAATTTCATGGTTGCTATATAGAAATATACCGTTCTTGACGATTAACTACTGAATTTTATTGTCGCTTCATAGAAATATACAGTTCTTGATGATTAACTACCGAATTTAATTGTCGCTATATAGGAATATACCGTTCTTGATAATTAACTGCTTAATTTAATAGTCGCTATGCAGATATAAATTGTTCTTGACGATTAACTACTGAATTTAGTGGTCGCTATATAGAAATATACCGTTCTTGATGATTAACTGCTGAATTTAATGGTTGTTATATAGAAATATAACATTTTTGATGATTAACTGCTGGATTTGGTGGTCGCTATAGAAATGTTCTGTTTTTGACGATTAACTGCTGAATTTAACGGTCGCTACATAGAAATACACCGTTCTTGACAAATAACTGTTGAATTTAATGGTCACTATAAAAGAATATACTGTTTTTGATGTTTAACTGCTGAATTTAATGGTCACTATACAGAAATATACCATTTTTGATAATCAACTACTGAATTTAATGGTCGCTATATAGAAATATACCATTCATGATGTTTAACTGCTGAATTTAGTGGTCGTTATATAGAAATATACCGTTCATGATGTTTAACTGCTGAATTTAGTGGTCGTTATATAGAAATACACCGTTCTTGACAATCAACAGCTGAATCTAATGGTCACTATATAGAAATATACCGTTCTAAACGATTAACTACCGAATTTAATGGTCGCTATAAACAAATGTACAGTTCTTGATGATTAACTAGTGAATTTGATAGTCGCTATAAAGAAATATACTATTCTTATTGCTTAACTGCAAAATTTAATGGGCACTATATAGATATACACCATTCTTGACGATTAACTGCTAAATTTAATGGTCGCTATATAGAAATATACCATTCTAGACGATTAGCTACCGAATTCAATGGTTGCCATATAGAAATATACCGTGCTTGACGATTAACTGCTGAATTTCATGGTTGCTATATAGAAATATACCGTTCTTGACGATTAACTACTGAATTTTATTGTCGCTTCATAGAAATATACAGTTCTTGATGATTAACTACCGAATTTAATTGTCGCTATATAGGAATATACCGTTCTTGATAATTAACTGCTTAATTTAATAGTCGCTATGCAGATATAAATTGTTCTTGACGATTAACTACTGAATTTAGTGGTCGCTATATAGAAATATACCGTTCTTGATGATTAACTGCTGAATTTAATGGTTGTTATATAGAAATATAACATTTTTGATGATTAACTGCTGGATTTGGTGGTCGCTATAGAAATGTTCTGTTTTTGACGATTAACTGCTGAATTTAACGGTCGCTACATGGAAATACACCGTTCTTGACAAATAACTGTTGAATTTCATGGTCACTATAAAAGAATATACTGTTTTTGATGTTTAACTGCTGAATTTAATGGTCACTATACAGAAATATACCATTTTTGATGATCAACTACTGAATTTAATGGTCGCTATATAGAAATATACCATTCATGATGTTTAACTGCTGAATTTAGTGGTCGTTATATAGAAATATACCGTTCATGATGTTTAACTGCTGAATTTAGTGGTCGTTATATAGAAATACACCGTTCTTGACAATCAACAGCTGAATCTAATGGTCACTATATAGAAATATACCGTTCTAAACGATTAACTACCGAATTTAATGGTCGCTATAAACAAATGTACAGTTCTTGATGATTAACTAGTGAATTTGATAGTCGCTATAAAGAAATATACTATTCTTATTGCTTAACTGCAAAATTTAATGGGCACTATATAGATATACACCATTCTTGACGATTAACTGCTAAATTTAATGGTCGCTATATAGAAATATACCATTCTAGACGATTAGCTACCGAATTCAATGGTTGCCATATAGAAATATACCGTGCTTGACGATTAACTGCTGAATTTCATGGTTGCTATATAGAAATATACCGTTCTTGACGATTAACTACTGAATTTTATTGTCGCTTCATAGAAATATACAGTTCTTGATGATTAACTACCGAATTTAATTGTCGCTATATAGGAATATACCGTTCTTGACAATTAACTGCCTAATTTAATAGTAGCTATGCAGATATAAATTGTTCTTGACGATTAACTACTGAATTTAGTGGTCGCTATATAGAAATATACCGTTCTTGACGATTAACTACTGAATTTAATGGTCGCTGCATAAAAATATACCATCCTTGATAATTAACTGATGAATTTGATGGTCATTATAAAGTCATATACTGTTTTTATTGATTAACTGCTGAAATTAATGGCCGCTATATATAAATACACCATTCTTGACGATTATCTGATAAATTTAATGGTCGCCATATAGAAATATAACATTTTTGACGATTAACTGATGGATTTGATGGTCTCTATATAGAAATACCCGTTCTTGACGATTATTTACCGAATTTAATGGTGTCTATATAGAAATATATTGTTCTAGAGTCTATAACGTTCTTATCGATTAACTTGTGAATTTGATGATCGATGTATAGAAATATATTGTTCTGTTTTGTTGGAATCTTCCCGATGTCTTGATTTTGTATTCCCATTGGTTCAGGCACAATGCCTTTAGATCACGTGACATATGTTATTCTGTTTTTTTATGAGGGGCCAAGAGTTCATTTATTCATGAAAGTACCTCCAAATGCCTATGATATTATTATTATTATTATTATTATTATTATTATTATTATTATTATTATTATTATTATTATTATTATTATTATTATTATTATTATTATTATTATAAGCAAAGCTACAACCTTGATTGGAAATGCAGAAATTGACAACTGCAAGGGCTCAAACAGGGAAAACAATACAGGGAGGGAAGAAAAAAAGGAAATATCTATCAACCTATACAAGCTTATAAGTAATGAATACAAAAAAAAAATATATCTTAAGAGGTAACTAACAACGTTAAAATAGATCAGAAATCAGTCGTATATAAACAGTAAAATGATATTTGTGCCAACCTTTTCACAGAAAATAATTTACAACAATCTTTAAAAGTAAAACTCTCCATTGAAAAGCAACAAATTTTTGAATATTGTTATTTTTCAATTGCATGAATTTTTTAAGCTGTATCTTTAATCTGTATGAACGACACATTTTTAATAGTTTTCCTTGTACATTGATTTCATAAATTTAAATACCTATATACAAGAAGTAATTTTTCTTCTACTCCTCTATTATCATGAAACAAAGTGACAAGGTACTTAGAAGACAGGTTCTTTATAAAGAAATATAAAAAAATATATTAAAACCAAGTATGGTATTCACACAACTGCAGTCAGACAACCGTGTATATTGTTATGCAATTCTGTCTTTGTAATTAAGTAGAAAGCTTCCATAGAAGGCACTTCCCAGATATTTTTTGGCCTAATGCATCCCGTCAGGTCGTAGAGTGGTCAGGAATGCCCAAGACGTTGAGAGAGGTCTGAGGAATATGGGGTGGGGGCGGACGGCTGATCGTAAATAAGCAATTTTCCTCTATCCTTTCAGGGAATTTATAACTCCAAGACTAGAGAGGTATGTTAGCAAGACATTTCCCTCTTTTTTGGAGTATCTTAAGTAGACCATGAGAAAGGTATGTATGTTCTGTTTACTAATATTCCGGAAACCAAACGTAATCTACTTCCTATGAATCTCATTCTTCGTCTGTAATAGATATAGACGAAATTGAATTGAATCGTAGCCTTGTAATTGTGATTTATTGAATAAATAAAAGTACCTTATTCAAATATAGTAATTTCTTGACCATCAATGCAAAGACTTATCAGACATTCCCCGTTCCTCTTTTCCGAGAAAGTTTTCCTTTTTACGCGATATTTGATGAACATTTATTATTAAATTTTCCTTGCATTACGCAAATGCAGTGTATGGATGCTATTAGGATGAAATGTTTGGCTATAATTATGGCCTTCGTGGAATATCATGAAAAACATATTTATCTAGAAATACTATTACGTATGAAAATAGGACTCATGATAGTGAAAATCCCTTGATCAGGAATAGTCTTGGAGTTTTTTTTTGCGCTTGAATATATACTCAATAATGGGCCGCTTACGATCAGTGTCAACTAATAATAAAGCTTAGCTGTACGTACAGATATGAGGATGTATTTAATACACATGACTTCGTCCTATCCGACAGATGACTATTCTTGGTATGATTATTCGAATGGATGAACATACCCAGATAAGCACACATGCTTAACTCATTGAGCTACCAACTGTTTCCTGAAATTCAACGAAAACCAGGTACATTTCATTATTTACAAAGATTAGAAATAGTTATAGTTTTTTTTTTATTAATATGCTACAAGACTTATCATAATTCGGTTTTAAAATA
>NC_090725.1:223997833-224014673 GCF_036898095.1 Palaemon carinicauda | reverse complement strand
CCCAAACCTTACTGACTCTTGCCATTCACATTGTGGCAAAAGTAAACAAGACACCCGCCTTGACAAAGAAAAAGAGGGCAGTTAAAAAAAAATTGTAACTAGGTTGTTTCAAAGTCAAACAACCTAACAATATATACACTATATATATATATATATATATATATATATATATATATATATATATATATATATATATATATATATATATATATATATATATATATATATATATATGATCATCGCCAAAGATTCTCTCAACCCAAGGTATGATCAGGAAGAGTCAGGTATAACTGTTTATGATTAAGCTCCCCAAAACGTCCTGCCCCTTGCTCATAAGGACAGAGGTTACATACCTTATTAGGAACTAGCAGACTAGAATAGGTCTCGAACTCCCGTCTAACAGATTATAAGACAGGCTCACCCAATAGCATATCACTGGACATCAAAGCATTCAGAGAAAAGGAAAACTGAAACCCAGGCCAGGGAGTGAGCAAAAGGACACCTCCCACAGCAAGAGAAATAATATGAAAAAAATACACATACCTTATAGGGTAAAGAACCCAACCAATGATAAAAAATAACTCATCTAAAAGCTAAGGAATTATATCTCGAGAATTATACTGAAATTGCAGATATTTCGTTTGTTACAACATGGATTAACCTGGAAACCCCTCAACTCCATGATTCATCTGGACGCTACAACTCTGTAGACAGAGAACAATTAACCTTTCTAGAACAATTCAGGCTGGACGTCTTACTGGAAATCCTTTTTGTCCTGGTGAAATCAACATCTTCGTATACACAGCTCTGAAACTTAATCTTCTCTTAGCGTCATAGTGTGTTATTTGCAAAGAAGCGTAGATCAAAAGATTTTCTGACAGAGGAGAGGGAAATCGGTAAATCTGTTGACTATAGTAATTGCATCTTATTGTAATTCAGAATTATATTATATAACTGAATAATTACCTCTATTTTTGTGTAGAATCAGGTGAGTAATCAACAGCCTCAAATTATGAAAGCATTGGTGCCCTTTTCTCGAGATTTTTTTTTTCCGATGCACAAAGGTTTACATCTAGGCTATTTCCAACGGTTGTATTAATCGAGTGAAATGGATTGTTTATTTCACTCACTGACTGCAAGTCCTGCACTGGAGACATCCCCTTTAATGAAAGCAGCTCTTAGTATGAAGATGAAAACACGGTCATTATATGTTACAACTAAAATATTGTTTTCCGGGCAGTTTTATTAGGTGCCTGTTTTTTTCTGGATTTTTTTTTTGCTGAACATTCTTCAATATTTACTGATGCAAACGTGAGGAAAAAGGTTATCTGCCAAAAATCTTTAAAATGATCGTAGAATATTGTGACTATGTCATTCAACGTTAGAGAGAGAGAGAGAGAGAGAGAGAGAGAGAGAGAGAGAGAGAGAGAGAGAGAGAGAGAGAGAGAGAAAATTCTCCTTTGGGTCGACTTGTGAAGACTTCTCCCCTACAGTACGCACCCAATGTACTTCCTAAAGAACTCGTCCACCACCAATATACATTCATCCTCTCTCCCTTCCTCCTCTTTCCCAAGGTAAATAACTGTAAAAGCATTAGTGATATTTAGAAGCTGGTTTTCATTCTTGACAACCAGAGGATGATAGAAAGATTCATCTTATTACCTTAAGAACGATGGTCTACTCGAAAGGTGGAATATCTTCAGTTCTGAAAAATGGAAACAGGAACAGAATTTTAATTAAATGGAAGAGGGAAGTATTTTCATAGGGGTTGCAATACCACTTGGTAGGTTAAACAACACTGCTTCATTCCCTATAATCTTAACCGTAGTTTACATAAGTTATTAGAAGTAGATGACGGGACCAAGATGCGAAATATATGTTGAGATAATTACAATGATATTCATTCCATTTATTACTATAGAAAAGGAAAATTAAGTGGGGCACATCCCATAAAGAAAAGCATAATTTAAAACAAGGATTAAAACACCAACGAATCACTTGAAATGCTGAAAAGGACGAGAATACGAGTTTTCTACGAAGACGGTTCATGTAATCTGAACACCCATAAAGAAATCTAGAATTGGATGTGGAAAAAATATTTCAATGCCTTGGATATATTAAACTTTATAAAAACTAAACAACTGAATTCCCACTCCATTATTGATAGACGAGATACAATGGAATTAGTTGTGGAATTGACCAAAATACACATAAACTTATACAATATAGTTGGACTACCTAAAAACAATGTCTTAGTCTTTCAATAGAAATGTTTTTGCTTAAAAGCTAACAGGAGATTGCTTTCTTGAAGACAAACAAGATAATATGAGCTTTCGGTGATTTTTCTATAGAAATTTGCCGTAACTTACATGTCATTTGCAGGGACGTTTTCACGAGGAATATGCAAAGTAGATTTTGGAAAGTCACACAAGGTTAACCATCTTTTTCTTTACTCCTTAGTTAGAGAAAATGGTTTAGATTTTATTTTCCATGTACATAGGATATATTAGAAAATTTGCTGCAATAGAGAAATGAAAATAACAATAAAATATTTGAAAATAATCAAAACTACAATTTCCTCCTATCCACGACTTTATAATCCGGGCAAAAATATCTTTTTCATTTTCATTTGACAGTAGGAAACGGAACAGAGTTTTAATAAAAGCTTTAGGAACTAACTATCAGCAAAAAAAAAAAAAAAAAAAAAAAAAAAAAAAAAAAAAAAAAAAAAAACTTGTGTAAGGGCCAAGGATACCGGGTGGGTTTATTAAAAGGTGGCCTTATACTAATCCTGCCATTCATCTTCATTTGTGATCACTTTTCTTCTCCCTCATTTTTCTTCGTGTTATTTCTATTATTTTGTTATTTATCTTTTAAAGTATATTTTATACTGTTTTTTGTATAAGGTTGCTTTCCCTATTTTGACCTTTTTAGTTGCCCAATTAGAGTTGCTTTTTGGCCTGAAATGATAATAATGTGGCTGAGTGGTTAGAGTACTAATCTTGAGGATTTCATGATACTCATGGTATAGGTTCGAATCCTTACCACACCCTTGGCTAAGGTTCTTTACCATGATTACCACGGTCCACTTAGCTTAAATTGAATACCTCTGCTCGATTAGTAGGACCTAGGTATGAATTAAATTGCAAACTCCAGACTACAGCAGTACAACAAATGAAACAACACATTTAATGAGGAAAGTTATGGAGTCGTAAGAAAGTTGGATGTAACCCGGAACCGCCGGTCTACATAGACTGTTATTAAAGAAAAATAACAATAATCATCCTCATCATCATCAATATTGCTGTTAAGATAATATTTGGTCACTGGAAAGTCGTATTGTATTTAATTTCATTAAAATAAAATGGCAAAATAATATGAAAATTATGTGAAGTGAGGGATTCAATGTTCGCATATTCTCAGATGTGATCCCTTGCATATTTTTTATTCTTATTTTTCTGTAATAGCTTTTACTAAATCACATTCTGAAAAACTAAAAATCTTTACTCTATATCAAAAGTTTCAAATATAGTAGAGGAATACCACATTCTCTTCCCCAAACTTCTAGTAACAATGCAGAGTTTCTCGAGGCATTTCCATCGACGGATACCTTGTTTGCCAAATTGCTACAGAGAATCACTTTCTAACAAACTTCGATCAACATTGCCATATCCACAATTTCTGTTGGACGAAAACAATTCTGAGCAACCATATCTGGAAAATTGGATCCATCACTTTTATATAACTGGCAACTACTTATGTAAATATGAAATACAACACAAAAACAACAAACAAACTATATTTTAACACTGTCCATAACATATTAATTAAAAAAAGCAGCTGCTCTTGATTATTACAGTGGTACTGTGTTCGCCTCGCATGCGCATGGCAGAAGATCGATCCCTGCCAGGACCGTGAGCTTAAGCTGTTTACTGTGGTTGGGCACCGCAATTATGGATTCGGCTTGTCCAGTTGACATTCTGGTGAGCATCTATTCAGAGGAAAGCGGAACTGAAACTAGACACCTTTAATTTATATATTATGGTAGAAATCTGCATGATCTGAAGTTACTTCCTCTTCAAAACACCAATATCAAGAAATCATATAAACAACACTGTTCGCTACTATAATATTAGTATCTACTGTATAATCGACCAAAAACATAAACAATGAAAGAAACAAAGAAAGATAAACGTAAGTAGATATAATTCCATAAAAGGAAGATAATATTGCATTTTCCAAAGACCCTACGATCAGATAGTATCTATATAAATGGATTTTTCCAATATATATATATATATATATATATATATATATATATATATATATATGAAAATATATACATATATATATATATATATATATATATATATATATATATATATATATATATATACTTTTATTCTGTATATTATGCATACAAATATATTCTTGCTGAATGTTTAAGAAAATGTGACAAGCTACTATTTTTAGACAAATGTTTTTTCCTTGGAGATGAGAAGAGTTATAAAAAAAAGTGAAACGATCATCTTAAAACTGTAGATACCACAAGTGTTACAGAGCCAACGAGAATTGTATATGAAAAACATTTGTCTAAAAAAACGAATATACATTTTATATATCTATATCTATATATATGTATATATAATATATATATATATATATATATATATATATATATATATATATGCATATACATATATATATATATATATATATATATATATATATATATATATATACATATATATATATATATATATATATATATATATATATATATATATGTATATATATATATATATATATATATATATATATATATATATATATATATATATATATATATATATATATATATATATATATATATATATATATATGTATATATATACATACATACATATATCTATATATATATATATATATATATATATATATATATACACTATATATACTGTATATGTATATGTATATATATATATATATATATATATATATATATATATATATATATATATGTATATATATACATACATACATACATATATATATATATATATACTGTATATGTATATATATATATATATATATATATATATATATATATATATACTGTATATGTATATATATATATATATATATATATATATATATATATATATATATAATAGAAATGAAATATACATATCATCATTATAATTATCATTATTATTTTCATTATCCTAAAATGTTACTAGCTCACTAAAGGTCAAAGGCCTTAGACATGTCCTTCCATTTGCGTCTGTTTATGGTCTTTCTATGCCAATCCACACCCGCGAAAATGTTTAGTTCGTCAATCCTTCGTCTCCTCTTCCTTTCCATGCTTCTTTTACAATCATGTATTGGTTCTAGGATTATATTGATATGGCTGATGAATATGCCAATAATAAATGCGTGGTAGAAAATATTATTTAGATATTCTTACTCGATGCCAGCCTGGTATTAGAGAACATAATATAGGGGTTGGGCTGGGACATATGAATTTAAATATCGATGACTTAAGAAGAAAATAGACGTTCGTAAGTATGGACTTCATGGAGTAAATAAGAATAGTCTTATGGATATGAGTTTTGAAAGAAGCTTGGCTCCTGAAAGTAAATTGTTTCCAAAGATGAACAATATCAATCATACTTAAGAAAAATAAAATGGTGAAGAAAAAAATCCTAATATTATGTGATAGCATATATTTAATGGATTTAAATAAGAGAGTAAGTTGTGGAAATATAATTATAAACATACCTAAGATAAGTTGGATTAGGAAGAAAGGAGTAATATCAAGTATGGAGGATATGGATGAACTGTGGGCTAGGTCTAAAAATGAAAGTGGAAGGAAGAGGTGGACTAATTTCCTTATTATACACCGTGTTTGCTGGTAGAAAAGGGGACTAACAGAATAACAGATGGGATAAATGAATAAAAAAAAAAATATATTACTTAGGGCTCATTTGCATAATTAGGGAAGACCACATACTAGCATAAGTACGTAGTATTGATTGTATTCTCCGCTAGATTATCTTGCTCCATTTTCGTGACCAGATGAACAAAACCAAAAACAGATAGGAGAAGGTAAATAATTACATTAATGTAAAGATAAATTTCGTTTACCTTGAAGTAAATACCAGAAAAAAATGAATGAACCAATGGACCTCAAAATTAATGATACAAGGAAAGAGATGGGACCAAATATAAAATTATTCCTGAGTCAAAGGAGTTAGTATTGGAGGATTTTGTGAATGTAAAGGATATCATTATTATTATTATTATTATTATTATTATTATTATTATTATTATTAGCTAAGCTTCAACCCTAGTTGTAAAACAAGGATGCTAAAAGCCCAAGGGCTCCAACAGGGAATAATAGCCCAGTGAGGAAAAGAAAAAAGGAAATAAATAAATTATATAAGAAGTAATGAATAAATAAGATAAGATATTTTAAAAAAATTAACAACATTAAAACAGATATTTAATGTATAAACAATAAAAAAGACTTATGTCAGCCTGTTCAACATAGAAACATTTGCTGCAACTTTGAACTTTTGAAGTTCTACTGATTCAACTACCCGATTAGTAAGATCGTTCCACAACTTGGTCATAGCTAGAGTAAAACTTCTATTATTATTACTATTATTATTATTACTAGCCAAGCTACAACCCTAGTTGCAAAAGCAAGATGCTATAAGCCCAAGGGCTTCAATAGGGAAAAATAGCCCAGTGAGGAAAAGAAATAGGGAAATAAATATAAGATGAGAATGAATTACCAATATATCTTAAAAACAGTAACAGCATCAAAACAGATATGTCCTATATAAACTATTAACGTCAAAAACAGATATGTCATATATTAACTATAAAAAGACTCATGTCAGCCTGGTCAACATAAAAACATTTGCTTCAACTTTGAACTTTTGAAGTTCTACTGATTCAACTGCCCGATTAGGAAGATCATTCCACAACTTGATAACAGCTGGAATAAAACTTTTAGAATACTGTGTAGTATTGAGCCTCATGATGGAGAAGGCCCGGTTATTAGAATTAACTGCCTGCCTAGTATTACGACCAGGAAAGAATTGTTCAGGGAGGTCTGAATGTAAAGGATGGTCAGAGTTATGAAAAATCTTATGCAACATGCATAATGAACTAATTGAACAACGGTGCCAAAGATTAATATCTAAATCAGGAATAAGAAATTTAATAGACCGTAAGTTTCTGTCCAACAAATTAAGATGACAATCAGCAGCTGAACACCAGACAGGAGAACAATACTCAAAACAAGGTAGAATGAAAGAATTAAAACACTTCAGAATAGATTGATCACCAAAAATCTTGTAAGACTTTCTCAATAAGCCGACTTTTTGTGCAATTGAAGAAGACACAGACCTAATGTGTTTCTCAAAACTAAATTTGCTGTCGAGAATCACACCTAAAATTTTAAAAGTTATAGAAATTTAAAGAAACATTATCAATACTGAGATCCGGATGTTGAGGAGCCACCGTCCTTGACCTACTTACAATCACACTTTGAGTTTTGTCAAGATTCAACTTCATGCTCCATAGTTTGCACCATGCACTAGCTAAATCTCTATTGAGGGATTCACCAACTCCAGATCTACATTCAGGGGATGGAATTGATGCAAAGAGAGTAGCCTCATCTGCATATGCAACAAGCTTGTTTTCTAGGCCAAACCACATGTCATGTGTATATAGTATGAAAAGTAATGGGCCAAGAATACTACCCTGTGGAACACCGGATATCACATTCCTATACTCACTATGGTGCCCATCAACAACAACTCTTTGAGATCTATTACTCAAAAAATCAATAATAATGCTAAGAAACGACCCACCCACTCCCAACTGTTTCAGTTTGAAAACAAGGGCCTCAAGATTAACACGGTCAACGGCAGCACTAAAATCAAGGCCAATCATACGAACTTCCTGACCACAATCAAGGGATTTCTGTACAGCATTGGAGATTGTAAGAAGGGCATCACATGCTCCAAGGCCTTTACGAAAACCAAATTGCAAACTAGGGAATAGATGATTACCTTCAGCAAACCTATTAGGACATTTTGCCAGAAGACGTTCAAAAACTTTAGATAATATGGGAGTTATGGAAATTGGGCGGTAATCAGTGGTACTTGAGCTACCACAAACACATTGACATAGAGGAGTAACATTAATAATTCTCCAACAAGTGCTAAAGGCTCCTCTCCTTGCTAACTTGCGCAAAATAACAGATAACTTTGGAGCTAAGAAATCTGCTGTCTTTATAAAAAGCAAAGGAAAAATACCATTTGGGTCTACACCTCCATTTGTAGTATTGAGCCTCATTACGAACAGAATGGAACTGTCTAGGAAGATCTGAACGTAAAGGATGGTTAGAATTATAAAAAATCTTATGTAACATGCATAATGAACTAATTGAATGACGGTGCCAGAAATTATGTATATCAACAATAAGAAATTTAATAGACCGTAAGTTACTATTCAACAAATTAAGATGAGAATCAGCAACTGAAGATCACACAGGAGAACTATAATCGATACAAGATAGAAAGAAAATAGAGATAATAAAAGAGAAGAAAGGTAAGACTTAAAATGTTTATGTAAGGCTTTTCAGTATATAAAATGGTAATTAAGGGGTGGATAAATGTTTGGATAAAAAGTGAGATAATGCAGTATGGTGGTGATACTGCGATCAAATAGATGTCTAGAATTTGTAAGATATATCCAGATGATGGAAGTGGTAAGAAGAGTATAGGCAAATGTAACCAAATAAATATTATTATACCATGGGATGTTTCTCGTAAGATTTATTTATACAGTGACTTAAAAGAAGATTACCGAGGTTAGACAATGAAGAGCATGTGTAGATGAACTAATTGTTAGGAAAAGTTTAGAAGTATATGGAGAATTCTGTTTGCGGTATACGTGGAGCAAGAAAATTTCTATGAAAGAATTAATAGAAATGCAATGCGAGGGACAGTGAAAATCTGTCGCCAAATATTTTATATGATACCGATGGCAAAGATTGCAAAAGATAAAAAAAATAATAGAAATACCGGTAGGTGGGAGGTGAGGAAAGTGTAGGAAGTGTAGAATAGATGGTGCAGAGGACGAATCGGAAAGGAATTGCTTGATATGCAGGATGTGCAAGAGTGTGTTACAGATATAGTCGAATGACACTAGTTGTGTGGGAGGTAGGGTTATGCTAAGGTGGGGGTGTGGGTAGGAGGAGGTGGCCGATAAGCTTCTGATCAGCCTTCTGTAAAAGTACATATGACCCAATCTGCGATTGATAATTGTTTTGTTTCATCTTGACCCAAATGTTGATAAATAAATAAATAAATATATATATATATATATTATATATATATATATATATATATATATATATATATATATATATATATATATATATATATATATATATATATATATATATAGCATAAGAATCACACGAATTTAGGCAATATGTAAAGGAATAGAGGTAGCTAAGTGATTGAGAATAGGAGAAGGGATTCTAGGGTAGGTAGAGAATAGCTATTGGGTGATTGGGCTAGTATTTTGAAATTGGAATAGTTAATTGATTGCTTGGATGGATGAGCGTGACTACGCATGGAAGAAAAATTCCTTTTAATTCAATGTACAACCTGTACGATGAATGACTCCTCTATGGGAGTCAATGCAGATCCTCAAGAGATGGTTGGAACCACCAACATAAGTTCCTAAATTACATCCAGGACAATTATATGAATAAACAATTGAGGACCGCATCAAATCTGGTAGAGTGTCTTTGAATCTGAACAGGCTACCTATGGTTAGTGGATTCTTGAAAACAAACTTGAAATTAACATAGGGATATAAATCAGAGAGAGCTTTCTCAAGTTTACATTTAACATTTCTATAGTCATATTAGAATGGTAGAAATAAATACATATGCTTCTTTGGAACGTATAGTACTGTGGCTTTCGGGAAAAAAAAAAACTGCTTCGTAAGTTTATCAGACAAGTTACATGGATAACAATTCCTAGCAAAATAGGATTTTGTTTTCCGAAAATGTCAGTACTAAATGTACAATCTTTTAAAAGTTTGTACCAACCGTGTGTCACACGATCGTACATAGTAACGACATTTCTTTTTTTTTCGTATATATTATGCTTTGTATCTTCCCTCTCCCCTCGCACTGACAGGGACATGAATAATTATGCCTGTTTTTCTTACCGGATACTGTTAATAGAAACGGTTGTCGGTTGAACATGAAATTGCCTATTATGTTTTATATCCTTTTTGCATGGACTTGATGTATATATAAGCTGGTGTTCTGTAATAAAGTTACTCAGTTGTTTTTATCCTGCCTTCTTAGTCACACCCTCTTTCGGCCGTCAGAGTTTGTTTTCCGAAAATGCCAGTACTAAATTTACCATTAAAATGTGAAATCTCAATTTCTATAAAGGAAAGCTGATCATTTATGTTCCAAGTCTAAAGTAAACTTAATATTCGAATGAAATGAGTTTATGTACTCTAAAAACAAAGTGGCAAGTTATAATTCCTGCATAAACTGAATTTCATTGATTCAACGCAATTATGTCCATTGATTTATGTTTTATGTTCATTTCTGTCTAAATGCTGAAGTATCTACTTTCCTTCACCTCTCTACTATATATATATATATATATATATATATATATATATATATATATATATATATATATATATATATATATATATATATATATATATACATAAATATATATTTATAAAAAAAATTGTCAGTATATTGAATAAAAATACAGTAAAATTTTCAGGCATCCAATTTAAACTTTTATTCAACATAATAGTTACTTTACATAGCGATACACATTTTTGGAGGAGACAATAAATTACCACAGGTGATATTAGCTAATTTTTGAGTGAATATAAACACTATTTAATGGCAACATAAATTAAGATAAATTTTACAAAATAACTAGTTCCTCAATTAAATATTTTCATAAAAACCAAAAGAAAAATTGCATTGTTTTCTTCTCAGAGGTATGTCCAATTTCTCATTCTGTGTAACTGCAAATGAAATGTAAATATATAGATTAGAAGTGACGTCAGATATTTTAGGAACCTCACAAGCTATTACGTGGTGACACGCACTCATTTTTGTCATATTTTAAAATATTTTCACTTGTATATTCACGTTTCTGGATGAATTTGTTTGCATACATATATAGTTATCTATAACAATATATCTGTGTAGAAACTGTGCATGGAAGATTAAACATCAATAGAAAATATAATTATAAATTGCTCAAAAACACCAGCATAAAATTATATAAGCAATGGTCCAGCAGAATTGCTGTACTTTTGTAATAAACATCAGTATCCTAAACGTAACCCTCATTCTCTCTCACCTAATGTCTGCAGTCAACGTTTGTTCTTACAAATGCAATCATAAAGGATGATTGATCGTTCTTCCTCGAAGTAATCTTTTTACAGACATTGCATTCCTTCTTAGACCCTTCGTTCCACAATGCAAAAGGCAGCGACGACGGAATTGCCCAATTGATTTGGCTTCACAGTAATTTTCTCCTAATATACTTTGGACGGTAATTTTACATACGTAGTCTAAAGAGTCCAGATAATCCAGCCCGCTATTCTTCATAATTCTGACATATAATTTTACTCGGTGCTCGTTCCACGGGTGAAATTATAGTTTCATATTTGTCCTTTTTTCTTCTATGCCATTCACTCCGTGTCCTTATATAGTATCAGAGAGCCAGAATTTTATAATTTTTTTTTTTTTTTGTTAATCAAATATTCATTTTCAGGTATCTATAAATTACTCTCAGTAGGCTACTAATCTGAGTGGTCTGGCATGGTAGTTATCAAACAATTTTGGTACAAATTACTCAAGAGGAATGACTCAAAATATGCAGGTCCCCATTTTAATCATAATAATTCGAAATATTTCTAGAAATCTGTAGTTCTTGAGATTTTGTGGGCATAGCTGAAATCTGAATTAACACATTCAGTTATATTGTTATGATTAAATAATTGTTGCAAGTATCCTTTCCAATTTGCATTCAATGTAGATGACGAACTTTTTATTAGTCTATCAATATAGTGAATAATGTGATTTCCCTGTTATTTCACTGTTATATCGTCTATTATATCTATATAAAAAGACCTGGAATCGATTTCCCTTCGAAATTTTGTTTTTGTTTTGTTTTTATTGTTTTAACGATTAAATGCACCCATCTAATAGTCACCATACGAACCTTTTTGTCAAACTGAAACTATCTAGAATAGTGTTAACATATTTGGAAACGAATAATGATATAACCAAAAGAATAAATTTGCTGAATATCAAATATTAGCTACTTTTCACTCCTTGCCTGCTAAAAAACGAAGCAATTTCTAACGGAAAAAGAGAAATATAATTTTTGGGTATTTCACAACACCGACATTAGGACATATACTCTGGACATTCATATATACATATATGCACACTTTGAAGTGCAAAGGCCTTACAATAATGGTTCAAGATATATAAAATAGAGACAGCAATTTAGTTATTGTTAATATCATCATTCAAAGGTTATTCCTTATAGGGGCGCGTTTTAAGTGAGGTTTATATCAGGATGTCAGATATTATGGTTCTCCAGGTGTGCTAAAAAGGGAATATGGAGTTCACTCAGTAAAGGTAAGTAAATGGTGTGGTTTTTCAGTTTCCCTTTAGATGAAAATGAAATTTAACTAATAAACCCCCCCCCCCCCTTCCCCCCCCCCCCTTTTTTTTTGTCTGAAGAGTCAGACCCCGGTAGTAGTACTCTAACAGTTTTTTGACGAATTCGGTTTTTATGTATTATGTATTGCGTATTCTGTATTATGTATTATGTGTATTATATATTGTGTATTATGTTGAAAAACAAATGATATTCCAGTTTCCATCCAAAATGGCCCAGGTTTATCATGTTCGCAATGTTTAAACAAAGAAATCACAATCGTCAAATGATATATTAAACAGACAAAGCAATTACTCCAAGGATTAATATGCTATATCCTTTCCAATTAATTTAAACTTATAAATTACAGATTTTGCAAAAATGTCGAGCGAAATCAATTTCAAACCTTAGAGCTATTTCTGAAATATCTTCTGAGAAGAGGATCTTCCTTAATACAGTACATACTAAATGATTATTTGGTTCATGTATATACTAAACTAAATTGGAACTAATGAATCCTAGTATTGTAATGATTTTTTTTTTATTCAAAGTACCTTCAACTCTTTATTGGTTGTTTCGCAAAATAACGGAAAACTGAGTTGTCTACATATATTAGAATAATTTCCTTAAACGGGAGACGAAGAAATATCCTAAGGAACTGTCCTATTTGAACCATCACTAACATGAAAACAATGACAGAAGTCGATAAAGATAAATTTTTTATTTACACATGGTGTATTCCATGAGACATTGTTATATCGAAATTCATAAGAGCGTAAACATTTTAGAAGAATAAAGTTACGAACCTTTCCCCCATTTGATATATTTAACGGTATCCAAAAGGAATCACACAAAGATCCATTTTCTTTTTAAGAATTAATTCTGAGGAAGTAAATCTCATCATTCTCGTTTGACAAACTTCCCCTAAGGAAATATCCAACTGAAGCATATAAGACGAAATTCCACACGAATGAAGTAATTCCCATTCGTTTAAATAACTTTGAAAAAGTCATATGAAATATCCATCACGGGAGATGGCTTTCTATTTCATGTATAATGGCTCCGTGGAACTATTCTCATTCCGTACAATCTTCTAGTTCTACTGTTGGCATTTCAATTAGTTCTAGTAAGGATGGCCGTCTCTGCCATATTAATGTTCGAATAAATTCCAAAAGTTGGTTTAATGGAAACAGTTTTCTCACAACCGAGGAATGAAACGATCGTAAAATATAAAAGATACAATGTGATTTGGCAGAAAGGATGATCCCTCTACATTCTTTACGGTCTCATCCAATTCCTATAATTGCAAGAAGGGAATTTTTTAAAGATCTAATTAGGGAACTTTCTTAACGTCTTGATGAGTAAGTTATGGCTTTTAACTGTTAGGTAAAACGCCTTGTTTGCTGACCAGATATATATTTTTGGCCAGTCAGAAATATAATGTCATAGGAAGCAAAAAAAAAAAAAAAAAAAATTATGATAAATTACGTTTCTTAAACTTTTGCTTTAAAGGAGTATCTTTTGTTCGGTTCATTGATCCGAAAAATATAGAACGACTCATAGAAAAAATAATTACGTAATAAATGACACTCACTTATAAAAATACAAGCAGGTAAACAAGTGAGTTTACATTGGAATAAAAACCGATGCTGTTTGGCTATGAAAAACTCATATGAATATTATTGTAAACGCGGTGTATATATTATAAGCCTTCCAAGGGTGTCAAATACAGTAAAACGCTTATGTGTGTGTGCGAGAGAGAGAGAGAGAGAGAGAGAGAGAGAGAGAGAGAGAGAGAGAGAGAGAGAGAGAGAGAGAGAGAGAGAGAGAGAGAGAGATTTGGAAAATCTTGCGCAAAGTACAATCAATGTTACATATTTATCAAATTCATAGCAGTATTTTTAGATTTATTTCAGAAGCAGGTCTTCTGAAAGCTAATAAAATTGTATAAGGACATATTTGCTTTTCTGGTTGTAAATTGAATATTATTTTAGTCTTTATTCATAATAAACCATACCGGTGTCAACGCCCTTTGATGTCAGGTGCCAGAGAATTCTAAATCCATCAATCAAAACAAAATATCTCTGATAAAAAAACTTCGATAAAAGAAAATAGCTCTAATCTTAAAAATCAGAACACTAGAATGTTTGTAAGTTTCATTTTTGTTCTGGCGTATTTCCTGCTTTTTATATTGATTCCACCATCTCCAATACACCATTTCAATTAATCGAGTAGACAGAGATAAATGGATGAGCCAGAACAAAAGAAAGGCTTTCTTTGTGTACAAGTCCAAGGCTTAAGTGTTTCTGACAAAGAGTTCTCATTTGTCTTACTCATAATTTTTTTTTTATTAATAAGATAATGTATTGGTTACATTGCTAGTTTATAAATCAATTTCCGAGTTCGCAGTAGCGAATAAAAAATAAAATGTTGAATATATTTCGTAACTCTCCTATATATGTTAAATGTTTGTTCAGCAGTTGTTTCCCTCCTTAATTTTTCTTATATGATGTGAAATTTTCTTCCTCCTCGCATGCCTCCACCACTTCAGCCTCTGGTAGTGTAATTGACAGATCTATGGATTCCTATGGCACCGTACTTTCTCTGCTGTATAAATCTTCTTACATTTTCTTTCCTTATATTACCTCTCTCCTAGTATATCTTGCTATTGCCTTGGCTGAAGTCTACGCACACCATAAACGAACAAACACTTTAATTCAGTAGGGAATTTCATCAACATTCATACCGGTGAAAGGTAGCGGGAGATACGACAGTCCTGTATTATTGCAGAGAAGTATTTTGATAGTCCACTGGGATGATTGTTATCATTACTTCTATACACTTTTAAAATTACTTGGTTTTCTTCTACTGAGAAGGCTTTCAATTCCAAAGCTCATCTTAATTAATGAAGCAAATCCTTATGGTTATCAAAATTATTATCATTTTTACATACCAACAAAACTTCTAGGTTGTATCTCTGGGTCTAGATCTGGGTAGCAACCTGCCTTAATGTATTACCCTTATTTACTATCCATCTCACTCACCTTACCATTATTTTCAATGAACTTTATAAACATAGTCTAATCAGTTTGAGATTTTGGCAGCCTTATTCACATCTTATCATAATTTTCGTAAGCATAGTGCATTAATAAATGTAAACTGTTAAGGAAATTTGATCTTGAAAATGAAAAATTTCAACAAACACTTTACGAATGACTCAACGTTACGAAAACGTAACTATCAAACACCATCTCAACTTTTTTTTTCCTATTCTTCCATTTATTCCTTACTTCTAGACTCTCTGTACCCTCAGGGACCGCCCACTTGAGGTGTTGTCATAGCTATCCCAGATCTGGGAAGTCCTCTTCTATCTCCTTATTTGATGTCAGTGACTGAATTGGTTGCTGGGCCATTGTAACATTCAGTCACTGATTGATTAATTGAATCAATTACCAATATTGCTTTTAACTCTGTTTAAGCAGTAAATTTCGTGCATTCGCTGTTATTATTTTTTCTTATTTTCCAAATTGGTAATTTCTTTCTTTAATAATTTTTGTATTGTATTTTCTCTTTTTCTGTTGTGTGATGACCCTACTGACACTATTCGAATTATAATTTTCCATTAGTCTGGACCTGTAAATTGCTATAATAATAATAATAATAATAATAATAATAATAATAATAATAATAATAATAATAATAATAATAATAATAATAATAATAATAATAATAATAATAATAGTAGTAATAATATTAATGATATTAATAACTTTAAATCTACGTTCATGATCAAGTCATAATGCATAAAGAATCGAGATATGCATTACTTTTTTTTAACCTCTTTTTTTATTTATTTGAGAGTAACTGATAACTTGAAAGTAAATATTAATCATGGTGTTGCTGAAAGCAAATTTTAATAAAAAACTAAATTGTAGAGGAAAATAGATTGCATGTTTATTAAGATAAACGTACTTCTTTATACTTTATGCAAAGAGGTAGGTATATGATATTTTGATAAATCAAACAAAATACATAGTAAATGATTTAATTATTCTAATTTACAAGGCTATAAAAAAAAAAAA
>NC_090725.1:223987833-223992833 GCF_036898095.1 Palaemon carinicauda | reverse complement strand
TTTTGAAATTGTTGATTTCTCAATTTTATTATATAACAGGAGGTTTTCATAATAAAAAAATTAAGGCGGAGTCATATTCTATGCCTCGAGAACGAAACATTTTTGGCCATATCGTCTTGACTTCCGTATTATTACCCATGGGTTAGAATGCACATGAATCACATTTAATAATTATGGAAGGCCGTTTGACCTGGTAAAATGTAAGTATTCACATCGGTCGTGTAAAACGGCACAGGTCAGTAAGTTTAGACTGGATACAGTCATAGCTGTAAGGGTTTTATAATTCGAATATTATAGTTGCTTTTTGTTTGGAATATCACTATAAGTTAGGCAATTCAATCTATTTATGCTTGTATCAGCAGTATACAAGATTGACTGCTGAATTTAATGGTCGTTATATAAAGAATATACCGTTCTTGACGATTAAGTGCTGAAATTTTTGGTCGCTATCTAGAAATATACTGTTCTTGATGATTAACTACTGAATTTAATGCTTGCTTTTAAAAATATACCGTTTTGGACAATTAACTTCTGAATCTATTTGTAGCTTTATAGAAATATACCCTTCCTAACGATTAATTGTTGAATTTAATGCTAGATATAGAAATACACCATACTTGATGATTAACTGCTGAATTTAATGGTTGCTATATAGAAATATACCATTCTTGACGATTAACAGTTGAATTTGATGGTCACTATATAAAAATATACTGTACTTAAAGAATAATTGCTGAATTTAATGGTTGTTATATAGATTTATACCGTTTTTGATGATTAACTGCTAAATTTATTGGTCGCTGTATAGAAATATATAGTTTTTGACAATTAACTGCTGAATTTACTGGTCGCTATGTAAGAATATGCCGTTTTTGACGTTTAACTGCTGAATTTAATAACCACCATATAAAAATATACTGTACTTGGAGAATAACTGCTGAATTTATTTGTTGCTATATAGATATATACCGTTCTTGACGATTAACTGCCAAATTTATTTGCCGCAATATATAAATATACAGTTCTTGACAATTAACTGCTGAATTTAATGATTGCTATATAAGAATATACCGTTTTTGACGTTTAACTGCTGAACTTGAAGGTCACTATACAGAAATATACTGTTTTTTTATGATTAACTACTAAATTGAATGGTCACTATATAGAAATATACCATTCTTGATGATTAACTGCTAAATTTAATGGTGGCTATATAGAAATATACCGTTTTTGATGATTAACTGCTGGATTTGGTGGTCGCTATAGGAATGCTCTGTTTTTGACGATTAACTGCTGAATTTAACGGTCGCTACATAGAAATACACTGTTCCTGACAAATAACTGTTGAATTTAATGGTCGCTATATAAGAATATACCGTTTTTGATGTTTAACTGCTGAATTTAATGGTCACTATACAAAAATATACCATTTTTGATGATCAACAACTGAATTTAATGGTCGCTATATAGAAATATACCGTTCATGATGTTTAACTGCTGAATTTAGTGGTCGTTATATAGAAATACACCATTCTTGACAATAAACTGCTGAATCTAATGGTCACTATATAGAAATATACCGTTCTAAACGATTAACTACTGAATTTAATGGTCGCTATATAAAACATGTACAGTTCTTGACGATTAACTAGTGAATTTGATAGTCGCTATAAAGAAATATACTATTCTTATTGTTTAACTGCAAAATTTAATTGGCACTATATAGATATACACCGTTCTTGACGATTAACTGCTAAATTTAATGGTCGCTATATAGAAATATGCCATTCTAGACGATTAGCTATCAAATTCAATGGTTACCATATAGAAATATACCGTTCTTGATGATTAACTGCTGAATTTCATGGTTGCTATATAGAAATATACCGTTCTTGACGATTAACTGCTTAATTTAATGGTCGTTATCCAGAAATAAACTGTTTTTGACGATTAACTACTGAATTTAGTGGTCGCTATATAGAAATATACCGTTCTTGACGATTAACTACTGAATTTAATGGTCACTACATAAAAATATACCATTTTTGACGATTAACTGTTAAATTTAATGGTCGCTATATAGAAATATAACGTTCTTGACGATTAACTGATGGATTTGATGGTCGCTATATAGAAATACCCGTTCTTGACGATTATTTACCGATTTTAATGGTGTCTATATAGAAATGTATCGTTTTAGAGTCTAGACGATTAACTGCTGAACTTAATGTTCGCTATTTAGAAATATAGCGTTCTTATCGATTAACTTGTGAATTTGATGGTCGATGTATAGAAATATATTGTTCTGTTTTGTTGGAATCTTCCCGATGTCTTGATTTTGCATTCCCATTGGTTTAGGCACAATGCCTATATATCACGTGACGTATGTTATTCTCTTTTTTTATGAAAGGCCAAGAGCTAATTTATTCATGACAGTACCTCCAAATGCTTATGATATTATTATTATTATTATTATTATTATTATTATTATTATTATTATTATTATTATTATTATTATAAGCAAAGCTACAATCTTGATTGGAAATGCAGAATTTGACAACTGCAAGGGCTCAAACAGGGAAAACAATACAGGGAGGGAAGAAAATAAAGAAATATCTATCAACCTATACAAGCTTATAAGTAATGAATACAAAAAAAAAAATATTTTAAGGTAATTAACAACGTTAAAATAGATCAGAGGTCAGTCGTATATAAACAGTGAAATGATATTTGTGCCAACCTTTTCACAGATAAGAATTTACAACTATCTTTAAAAGTAAAACTCTCCATTGAAAAGCAACAAATTTTCGAATATTGTTATTTTTCAAATTGCATGAATTTTTTAAGTTGTATCTTTAATCTGTATGAATGACACATTTTTAGCAGTTTTCTTTGTACATTTATTTGATATATTTAAATACCTGTATACAAGAAGTAATTTTTCTTCTACTCCTCTATTATCATGAAACAAAGTGACAAGGTACTTAGAAGACAGGTTCTTTATAAAGAAATATAAAAAGATATATTAAAACCAAGTATGGTATTCACACAACTGCAGTCAGACAACCGTGTATATTGTTATGCAATTCTCTCTTTGTAATGAAGTAGAAAGCTTCCATAGAAGGCACTTCCCAGATATTCCTTGGCCTAATGCATCCCGTCAGGTCATAAAGTGGTCAGGAACACCCAAGACGTTGAGAGAGGTTTGGGGAATATGGGGTGGGGGCGGACGGCTGATCGTAAACAAGCAATTTTCTTCTATCCTTTTCAGCTTAGGGAATTTATAACTCCAAGACTAGAGAGGTATGCTAGCAAGGCATTTTTTTTTTTGGAGTATCTTAAGTGGACCAGGAGAAAGGTATGTATGCTCTGTTTACTAATATTCCAGAAACCAAACGTAATCTACTTCCTAAGAATCTCATATGTTCGTCTGTAACAGATATAGACGAAATTGAATTGAATCGTAGCTATATAATTGCGATTTATTGAATAAATAAAAGGACCTTATTCAAATATAATAATTTCTTGACCATGAATGTAAAGGCTTATCAGACATTCCCCGTTCCTCTTTTCCGAGAGAGTTTTCCTTTTTACACGATATTTGATGAACATTTATTATTAAATTTTCCTCGCATTACGCAAATGTAGTATATGGATGCTGTTGGGATGAAATGTTTGGCTATAATAATGGCCTTCGTGGAATATCATGAAAAACATATTTTTATAGAAATACTATTACGTATGAACATAGGACTCATGATAGTAAAAACATACTAGTTATATTCCCTTGATCAGGAATAGTGTTGGAGTTTTCTTGCGCTTAAATATATACTCAATAATGGGCCGCTTAAGATTAGTGTCAATTAATAATAAAGCTTAGCTGTACGTAGAGCTATGACGATGTCTTTAATACACATGACTTCGTTCTATCCGACAGATGACTAATCTTGGTCTGATTATTCGAATGGATGAACATACCCAGATAAGCACACATGCTTAACTCATTGAGAGATAATCGTAGTAAGGTACCAACCGTTTCCTGAAATTCACCGAAAACCAGGTACATTTCATTATTTACAAAGATTATATATAGTTATTGTTTATTTTATTAATATGCTACAAGACTTATTTACAATTTGGTTTTAAAAGATGCAAGGGCCCCTTTCTCCTAAATGCATTACTTTTTACATTATTTCTAGATAAGGGAAAGTTATTTATCGATATGCCAGTTTCATAGGGTTAAAGGTGATGAATATGGAAATCACTTTCCATTTTCCATTTTTCGATTTCTTTCTGCGGTTTCTATAAGGTCAATTTTGGATTCCTTATAAAAACACTTTAAAACTATACAATAACTTCCAGTTATTCAGTATATCAAAAACTCATACGGGCATGGGATTTTATTTTAATATAGATGTAAATAGTTCCTTAAGTAAAATATTGACACACGAGTCTAATTTAAACTTGGTCAAAGTACTTTTGATGATACATTACAAGTTAACATTAATCCCTTTGTTAAATTAATACAAACGTATCTTGTCAAATATTGTACAGAGATATATTCTAAAAATTTATTGGTTTCAGTACTGAAGAGTGACATTTTATTGGCTAACGAATGAATATTGCATTGTTTGTAAATAAAATTTTTTTTTTATTAAACTAAATGAAAAATAAAGTTCATGCTAATGATTTCATTCTGCCCTTTCTCGAGTATTATTCTTCTGCTTGTTAATCAGCTGCCGATTCTCTCAATTTGTTAGACAGAAATTTTCGATCTACTAAATTTCTTATTCCCGATCTGGATATAAATCCCTGGCACCGTCGTTCAATTAATTCTTTATACACGTTACATAATATTCTCCATAAGTTTTATTCCGGTTGTGAAAGATTGCGGAACGAGCTTCCTTATTAGGCAGTTGAATTGGTGGAACTTCGGAAGTTCAAAATTGCAGTGAATGTTTTTACGTTGAACGGTTTGACATGATTCTCTCGTTTTTATC
>NC_090725.1:223960333-223982833 GCF_036898095.1 Palaemon carinicauda | reverse complement strand
ATAGAGCGTCAATTAAATTCAGCAGTTGATCGTCAAGAAAAATATATTTCTACATGCCAACCATTAAATTCAGCAGTTAATTGTTTAGAATGATTTACATCTATATAGCGTTAATTAAATTCAGCAGTTGATCGTCAAGAAATATATATTTCTACATACCAACTATCAAATTCAGCAGTTAGTCGTGAAGAATGGTATACTTCTATAAAGTGTCCATTAAATTCAGCAGTTCATTGTCAAGAAGGGTATACTTCTATATAGCGTCCATTATATTCAGCAGTTAATCGACAGGAACAGTATATTTCTACATACCAACCATTAAATTCTGCAGCTAGTCGTGAAGAATGGTATACTTTTATATAGCATCCATTAAATTCAGCAGTTGATCGTCAAGAACGGTATATTTCTATATACCAACCATAAAATTTAGCAGATAATCGTCAAGAATGGTATAATTCTATATAGCGTTCATTAAATTCAGCAGTTGATCACCAAAAACGGTATATTTCTACATAACAACCATGAAATTCATCAGTTAATCGTCAAGAATGGTATACTTTTTTATAGCGTCCATTAAATTCAGCAGTTGATCATCAAGAACGGTATATTTCCACATACCAACCAATAAATTCAGCAGTTAATTGTCAAAAACAGTATATTTCTATACGGCAACCAATGTATTCAGTAGTTAGGCGTCCAAAATCGGTATATTTATATATAGCGAACATCAAATTCAGCAGTTAGTCTTCAAAAGCGGTATAGTTCTATATAGCGAGCATTAAATTCAGCAGTTGAGTTAATCGTCAAGAATGGTATACTTCTATATAACGACCATTGAATTCAGCAGTTATTCGTCAAGAACGGTATATTTTTACATACCAACCAATAAATTCAGCAGTTAATCGTCAAAAATAGTATAATTCTATATAGCATCTATTAAATTCAGCAGTTGATCATCAAGAATGTATATTTCTACATACTAACCATTAAATTCAGCAGTTAATCGTCAAGAATGGTATAATTCTATATAATGACCATCAAATTCAGCAGTTAATTGTCAAGAATGGTATATTTCTACATACCAACCATTAAATTCAGCAGTTAATCGTCAAAAACGGTATATTTCTACATATCAACCATTAAATTCAGCAGTTAATCGTCAAGAACGGCATATTTCTACATACCAACCATTAAATTCAGCAGTTAATTGTCAAGAATGGTATACTTCTATATAACGACCATTAAATTCAACAGTTAATCGTTAAAACAGTATATTTCTTTATAGCAACCAATATATTCAGTAGTTAGGCGTCAAAATTGGTTTATTTCTATATAGCGAGCATCAAATTCAGCAGTTAGTCGTCAAAACCAGTATATTTCTATATAGCGAGCATTAAATTCAGCAGTTAGTCGTGAAGAACGGTATATTTTTGTATACAAACCATTTCATTTAGCAGTTAATCGTCAAAAATGGTATACTTCTATATAGTGTCCAATAAATTCAGCAGTTGATCGTTAAGAACGGTATATTTCCACGTACCAACTAATAAATTCAGCAGTTAATCGTCAAGAACGGTATATTTCTACATACCAACCATTAAATTCAGCAGTTAATCGTCAAAAATGGTATACTTCTATGTAACGACCATTAAATTCAGCAGTTAATCGTCAAGAACGGTATATTTCTTCATACTAACCATTAAATTCAGCAGTTAATCGTCAAACCCAGAATATTTCTATATAGTAACCAACGTATTCAGTAGTTAGGCGTCAAAATTGGTATATTTCTATAGAGTGAGCATCAAATTCAGCAGTTAGTCGTCAAAAACGGTATATTTCTATATAACGAGCATTAAATTCAGCAGTTAGTTGTGAAGAACGGTGTATTTTTATATACAAACCAATAAATTCAGCAGCTAATTGTCAAAAATGGTATATTTCTGTATAGTGACCATTAACTTCCGCAGTTATTCGCCAAAAATGGTATACTTCTATAGAGCGTCCATTAAATTCAGCAGTTAATCGTTAAGAACAGTAAAGCGACTATTATATCCAGCAGTTAATCGTCAAGAACGGTATATTTCTGTATAGCGACTAATAAATTCAGCAGTTAATAGGTAAAACAGTATATATCTATACAGTGACAATTGAATTCACCAGTTAACCATCAAAAAGGTATATTTCTATATAGCGAGCACCAAATCCAGCAATTAATTGTGAAGAACGGTATATTTCTATAAAGCGATCAATAAATTCACGAGTTAATGGTTAAGAACAGTATATTTACATATAGCTACCATTAAATTCAGCAGTTAATTGTCAAGAACGGTATATTTCTATATAGCGACCATTATATTCAGCAATTATTTGTCACGAACAGTATATTTCTTTATAACGACCATTAAATTCAGCAGTTATTCATAAATAAAGGTATATTTCTATATAGCTTCCATTAAATTTAGCAGTTAATGGTCAAGGACAGTATATTTCTATATAGCGACCAATAAGTTAAGCAGTTAATAGTTAAGAATGGTATATTCTTATATAACGACTATTAGATTCAGCAGTTAATCGTTAAGATCTGTATATTTTTATATAGCGACTATTAGACTCAGCAGTTATTCATCAACAAAGGTATATTTTTATATAGCGATCATTAAATTCAGCAGTTAATCCTTAAGAACTGTTAACCGTCAAAACCGGTATATTTCTATATAGCGAGCATCAAATTCAGCAGTTAGTCATCAAAACTGGTATTATTCTGTATAGAGACCATCAAATTTAGAAGTTGTTCATCAAAACCGGTATATTTGTATATAGTGACCATCAAATTCAGCAGTTAATCATAAAAAATTTTATATTTCTATAAACCAACGAATAAATTCAGCAGTTAATCGTCAAAAACAGTATATTTCTATATAGCGATACTTAAATTCCGTAGTCAATCGTCAAAAACGGTATATTTCTTTATAGCAACCCTTAAACTCAGCAGTTAATCTTAAAAAAACAATATATTTCTATATAGCGACCAATAAATTCAGTAGATAATCGACAAAAACAGTATTTTTCTATATAGTGGCCATTAAATTCAGCAGTTAATTGTCAATAACGGTATATATCCATAAAGCGACCAATAAATTAATTAATTAATCGTCAAAAACGGTGTATTTTTATGTAGGGATTATTAAATTCATTACTGAATCATCAAAAACGGTATATTTTTATATAGCAACCAATAAATCTAGCAGTTAATCGTCAAAAATGGTATATTTCTATATAGCGACCATAAAATTCAGTAGATAATCGTCCAAAACGGTATATTTCTTTATAGCGACCAATAAATTCAGTAGATAGCCGTCAATAACGGTATATTTCCATAAAGCGACCAATAAATTCCGTAGCTAATCGTCAAAAATGGTGTATTTTTATGTAGCGACCATTAAATTCATTACTGAATCATCAAAAACGGTATATTTCTATATAGCAACCAATAAATCTAGCAGTTAATCATCAAAAACGGTATATTTCTATATAGCGACCATTAAATTCAGCAGTTAATCGTACAAAAACGGTATATTACTATATAACGACCATAAAATTCAGTAGATAATCGTCCAAAATGATATATTTCTTTATAGCGACCAATAAACTCAGTAACTAATCGTCAAAAACGGTATATTTTTATAGCTACCATTAAATTCAGCAGTTAATCGTTAAGAACTTTTTATTTCTATATAGCGACCAATAAATTTAGCAATTAATCTTTAAGCGTATATTTCTTTATACCAACCATTAAATTCAGCAGTTAATCGTTAAGAATGGTATATTTCTATATACCAACCATTTAATTCAGCAGTTAATTGTTAAGAATAGAATATTTTTATATAGAAACTATTAGATTCAGCAGTTAATCGTCAAAAATGGTATATATTATATAGTGACCATTAAATTCAGCACTCAATTGTTTATACCACTGATAAACGCACAAATAGATTGATTTGCCTAACTTAGTTGTTGAACTAAAAACAACTAAAATATTCAAATTATAACACTCTTACAGCCGTGACTGCATCCAGTCCAAACTTACTGATCTGCGCTATTCTACACGATCAATGGGAATAGTTTACATCGTGCCAGGTCAATCGATCTGTCGTAATTATTAAATATAATTATCGTGCAATATAAATCACGAACAATAATAGGGAAATCAAGAGGACATTGGATATAGTTTTCCGTTCTCGAGGCATTGAATATGACTGTATTAATTTCGACATTATGAAAACCTTCTGTTATATATTAGATATACTTCACATTGTTTGCCCTTTTCTTCGCATTTTTAAATAATGATAGCTCTTCTCTCTGACCATGTGAATGTTTTTAAAATAAAAAGTCTCTTAAACACCAGCTATAAATTCTTTGCATCTTCCTCTGCAAATAAAAAGCATAGGATGAGGTCGTGTCTTGGCTGTATTAAAAACACAACATAATAGGTATGCTTAAGGAAGTATGAGGCTCGATTATGGCCAAATAAACCAGCTAGTGAAACAAGCATACCGGAAATATCAGCTGTCATTGGACTTCCTAGGTAGTAAATACAACATATGGAAACACTGAACTTACAGATGAGGGATGGACGTGTGCATAAAACAATTGGAATAACATTTCCATCAGATCATGAATAAATGGATAAGGAAAATAATATAGCTTACTGAAATCAGTAAATGGAAGTCCTTATTTTATGTGTTCCTCATAAGCTAGATAGCCAGCAACTTTCTACAACTGAAAAAAGAAAGTGCTCATAAATGGCACAAATTAAACCATATTCCTTGCATGCACAGGTGTTTCCCTATATCCAATTAGAGGCAACTTGGCTAAGCAGGAAATGATGCCGCAAACGTCAATGTTCCATAAATGCAACAAATTACCAGTTCCAAGAGGGATGGGTTTTATCCCAAAGGCTTCCACACACGAGAATGGCACAAATTCTGGCCCTAAATTATTTATACCCTTAGAAAAATAATTTAAAATCAGTAAAATATGACATACTCCATACACAGCTAAGTGTGAACTCTCTCCCATTAATTATCTTAATAATGAAGAAGTGTACAAAATCTGTTTACAGAGTTCTAGAGGATACACTAACCTTCGGCCGTGGAATTTCTTTAGCTTAACAACAAATTATACGGAAGAGAGACCTAAAAAAAGTCCTGATACACACCAACCATTAATGGGTAGAACGGTCGTTTATGATTGGGCGAGTCCAGGGACAGAATAAGTGTCCTAGATACCTACCATATATATATATATATATATATATATATATATATATATATATATATATATATATATATATATATATATATATATAAATATATATATAAATATAAATATATATATAAATATAATATATATATATATATATATATATATATATATATATATATATATATATATATATATATATATATATATAGTTATGAACCATCTTAATGGTTCATCAGGTTCTTTTAAAATACTAAAAGAATTAGGACTGGAATGGACCGATGGACTGCAACAACCAAAGGGGTGGGTGAAGAAATAATTACAATGAGCACAGGAAATGGGAAGCACAGTACTTGAATGATGATTACCATAAATTCAGATTAAAATTCAAAGTTTCAAATACAGACAACTTAAAGTTAAAGTAAATGATAAACAATTAGCAGAATTCAATAACAAAAACACCGTAAGCAGCAGTAATGACAAACAAATAAATGATAAACACAATTAACATTAGTCAACAAAAACACAGTAAGCAGCAGCAATGACCAATTAATAAAAGAATCTTCTCATTATCAATAAAATAATAAAGACGAGCCCATACACTTGCTCAACACTAAATAACAAGAGCTAATACTTGCTCAACACGATACAAAACCGTAATTACTGAAGAGCCATACACTGCTCTTCCATCATATCATAAACATGCACAAACAACCCATTATCCTCGAGGACGTCCATCGAACACTACGGGAACGACCACGACAGTGTCGATGCAACAGCCACTTCGCTGCCACCGAAGAATAACTCTTCAAAACTGCTAACCATGGTTTGGTCACCATCTCGTCCTCGGGAGCTGGGTTGACGGCAAGTGACCCACACCTGCTGTATCACGACCATCACCATCAACTAGGTGATATTCCAAAGCTGTTGCTGCTGCTCGTTCTCGACTGCATCACGAAAACCTGTCAATCTGGCTTCCCAAACCTTACTGACTCTTGCCACTCACATTGTGGCAAAAGTAAACAAGACACCCGCCTTGACAAAGAAAAAGAGGGCAGTTAAAAAAAAAAATTGAAACTAGGTTGTTTCAAAGTCAAACAACCTAACAATATATACAGTATATATACATATATATATATATATATATATATATATATATATATATATATATATATATATATATATATATGATCATCGCCAAAGATTCTCTCAACCCAAGGTATGATCAGGAAGAGTCAGGTATAACTGTTTATGATTAAGCTCCCCAAAACGTCCTGCCCCTTGCTCATAAGGACAGAGGTTACATACCTTATTAGGAACTAACAGACTAGAATAGGTCTCGAACTCCCGTCTAACAGATTATAAGACAGGCTCACCCAATAGCATATCACTGGACATCAAAGCATTCAAAGAAAAGGAAAAATGAAACACAGGCCAGGGGGTGAGCAAAAGGACACCTCCCACAGCAAGAGAAATAATATGAAAAAAAATACACATACCTTATAGGGCAAAGAACCCAACCAATGATAAAGAATAATTCATCTAAAAGCTAAGAAATTACATCTCGAGAATTACACTGAAATTGCAGATATTTCGTTTGTTACAACATGGATTAACCTGGAAACCCCTCAACTCCATGATTCATCTGGACCCTACAACTCTGTAGACAGAGAACAATTAACCTTTCTAGAACAATTCAGGCTGGGCGTCTTACTGGAAATCGTATTTGTCCTGATGAAATCAACATCTTCGTATACACAGCTCTGAAACTTAAACTTCTCTTGGCACCATAGTGTTATTTGCAGAGTAACGTAGATAAAAAGATTTTCCCACATAGGAGAGGGAAATCGGTAAATCTGTTGACTACAGTAATCGCTTCTTTTTGTAATTCAGAATTATATTATATAACTGAATAATCACCTCTAATTTTGTGTAGAATCAGGTGATTAATCAACAGTCTCAAACTATGAAAGCATTGGTGCCGTTTTCTCGAGATTTTTTTTTTCCGATGCACAAAGGTTTACATCTAGGCTATTTCTAACGGTTGTATTAATCGAGTGAAATGGATTGTTTATTCCACTCACTGACTGCACGGCCTGCACTGGAGAGAGCCCCTTTAATGAAAGCAGCTCTTAGTATGAAGATAAAAAGACGGCCATTATATGTTACAACTAAAATATTGTTTTCGGGGCAGTTTTATTAGGTGGCTGTTTTTTTTGGATTTTTTATTTTTTTTTGGCTAAATATTCTCCATTATCTACTGGTGCAAACGTGAGGATAAAGGTTATCTGTCAAAAATCTTTAGAATGATCGTAGAATATTGTGACTATGGCATTCAACGTTAGAGAGAGAGAGAGAGAGAGAGAGAGAGAGAGAGAGAGAGAGAGAGAGAGAGAGAGAGAGAGAGAGAGAGAGAGAGAGAGAATTCTACTTAGGCTCGACTTGTAAAGACTTCTCCCCTACAGTACGCGCTCAATATACTTCCTAAAGAACTCATCCACCACCAATATACATTCATCCTCTCTCCCTTCCTCTTCTTTTCCAAGGTAAATAACTGTAAAAGCATTAGTGATATTTTGAAGTTGGTTTTCATTCCTGACAACCAGAGGATGATAGAAAGATTCATCATATTACCTTAAGAACGATGGTCTACTCGAGAGGTGGAATATCTTCAGTTCTGGAAAATGGAAACAGGAACAGAATTTTAATGAAATGGAAGAGGGAAGTATTTTCATGGGGGTTGCAATGTCACTTGGTAGGTTAAGTAACACTATGCTTAATTCCCAATAATCTTAACTGTAGTTTACATGTTATTAGAAGTAGATAACGGGACCAAAATGCGAAAAATATGTTGAAGTAATTACAATGATATTCATTCCATTTATTACTATAGCAAAGGAAAATTAAGTGGGGCACATCCCATAAAGAAAAGCCTCATTTAAAACAACGATTAAAACACCAACGAATCACTTGAGATGCTGAAAGGGACGAGAATATGATTTTTCTACGAAGACGGTTCAAGTAATCTGAACACCCTTAAGAAATCTAGAATTGGATGTGGAAAAAATATAACAATGCTATGGATATATTATACTTTATAGAAAATAAACAACTGAATTCCCACTCTAATATGTTCTTAAGAACATAATCGAAAAAGAAATGAGAGAGTGATAGACAAGATGCAATGGCATTAGTTATGGAATTTACCAAAATGCACATAAACTTATGCAATATAGTTGGACTACCTAAAATCAATGTCTTGGTGTTTCATTAGAAATGTTTTTGTTTAAAAGCTAACAGGAGATTGCTTTCTTGAAGACAAACAAGAAAATATGAGCTTCAGGTGATTTTTCTATGGAAATTTCCCGTCGCTTACCTGTCATTTGCAGGGACGATTTTACGAGGAATATGCAAAGTAGATATTTGAAAGTCACACAAGGTTAACCATCTTTTTCTTTACTCGGGTTCAGATTTTAGTTTCCTTGTACATAGAATATATTGAAAATATACAACCAATCTGTCAAAAATGCTACAATAGAGAAATAAACATGACAGCAATAAAATATTTTGGACTAATCAAAAGTACAATTTCCTTTTATCCATGACTTTATAATCCGAACAAACACATCTTTTTTTCATTTTCATTTGACAGTAGGAAACAAAAGAGAGTTTTAATAAAAGCTTTAAGAACTAACTATCATCCTATACTCAAATAGCAAACGTACCTAAACATGGAATATTCCAGTACTAACAAAACGTAAGTTTTTTAACATATGGTAGTGGCACAGTCTGCACCAACGGTAATCTAACGCATTGTCTTAGGCCAGTTTTCTTTGTTGAGGGTAAATTTAAACACACACACACACACACACACACACACACACACACACACACACACACACAAAATGTTTGTAAGGGCCAAGGATACCTGGTGGTTTATTAAAAGGTGGCCTTATACTAATCCTGCCATTCATCTTCATTTGTGATCACTTTTCTTCTCCCTCATTTTTCTTCGTGTTATTTCTATTATTTTGTTATTTATCTTTTAAAGTATATTCTATACTTTTTTTTTTTGTATAAGGTTACTTTCCCTAGTTTAGCCTTTTCACTTTCCCAATTAGAGTTGCAGGTTAGCCTGAAATGATAATAATGTGGCTGAGTGGTTAGAGTACTAATCTTGAGGATTCCGGGATACTCAGGGGTATTGGTCCGAACCCTTACCACACCGGTGTTCCTTTGGCTAAGGTTCTTTACCATGATTTCCTCGTTCAACTCAGCTAAAATTGAATACCTCTACTCGATTAGTAAGACCTTGTTATGAATTGAATAGCAAGCTCCAAACTACAGCAGTACAAAAAATGAAACAAAACATTTAATGAGGAAAGTTATGGAGTCGTAAGAAAGCTGGAACCACCGGTCTACATAGACTGTTATTAAAGAAAAATAAGAGTAATCATCCTCATCATAATCAGTAGTGCTGTTAAGATAATATTTGGTCACTGGAAAGTTGTATGGTATTTAATTCCATAGAAATAAAATGACAAAATAATCTAAAAATTATGTAAAGTGATGGACTGAATGTACGCATATTCTCAGATGTGATCCCTTTCATATTTTCTATTCTTATTTTTCTGTAATAGCTTTTCCTAAATCACATTCAGAGAACACTAAAAAAATCTTTACTCTATATCAAAAGCTTCATATATAGTAGAGGAATACCACATTCTCTTCCCCAAACTTCTAGTAACAATGCAGAGTTTCTCGAGGCATTTCCATCGACGGATACCTTGTTTGCCAAATTGCTACAGAGAATCACTTTCTAACAAACTTGCATCAACATTGCCATATCCACAACTTCTGTTGGACGAAAACAATTCTGAGCAAACATCTCTGGAGAATTGTATCCATCACCTCTATGTAACTGGCAACTACTTATGTAAATATGAAATACAACAAAAAAACAACAAACAAACTATATTTTAACACTGTTCATAACATATTAATTAAAAAAAGCAGCTGCTCCTGATTATTATAATGGTACTGTGCTCGCCTCGCATTCACATGACAGATCGATCCCTGCCAGGACCGTGAGCTTAAGCTGTTTACTCTGGTTGGGAACCACAATTATGGGTTTGGCTTGTCCAGTTGACGTTCTGGTGAGCATCTATTCAGAGGAAAGTGGAACTGAAACTAGACACCTTTCATTTATATATCATGTTAGAAATCTGCATGATCTGAAGTTACTTCCTCTTCAAAACATCAATATCAAGAAATCCTATAAACAATACTGTTCGCTATTATAATATTAGTATCTACTATATAGTCGACCAAAAACATAAACAATGAAAGAAAAAAAAGATAAACGTAAGTAGATATAATTCCTAAAAAGGAAAATAATATTGCATTTTCCAAAGACCCTATGAACAGATAGTATCTATATAGATGGATATTTTCAATATATATATATATATATATATATATATATATATATATATATATATATATATATATATATATATATATATGCATATATATATGTATATATATATATATATATACATATATATATATATATATATATATATATATATATATATATATATATATATATATATATATATATATATACTATATATATATATATACACTGTATATTATGCACACATATATATTCTGACTGAATATTTAAGCAAATGTGGCAAGCTACTATTTTTAGACAAATGTTTTTTCCTTGAAGATGAGAAGAGCTATAAAAAAAAGCGAAACGATCATCTTATAACTGTCGGTACTAAAAGTGTTACAAAGCCAACGAGAATTGTATATGAAAAACAATCGGCCAAAAAACCAATATATATTATATATATCTATATCTACATATATATATATATATATATATATATATATATATATATATATAAATATACATATATATATTTATACATATATATATATATATATATATATATATATATATATATATATATATATATATATATATATGTATATATACACATATATATGTATTTATATATACATTATATATATATATATATATATATATATATATATATATATATATATATATATATATATATATGAATATATATATTTATGTGTGTGCGTGTATATATATACTGTACATATATTATACATGTATATATATATATATATATATATATATATATATATATATATATATATATATATATATATATATATATAAATATATATATATATATATATATATATATATATATATATATATATATATATATATATATATATATATATATATATATATATACAGTATATGTGTGTGTGAGTGTGTGTGCGTGTGGGTGTGTGTTTGCGTTTAGTTAGAGGGAAACGAATAGTGTTTGTAATGTCAGGTTGACTACTTCAATGAGTAAGGGAGTACAATGTATTGGTTCTAGGATTACATAGACGTGGTTGATGAATGTGCCAATAATAAATGCGTGGGAGAAAATATTTTTTAGATATTCTTACTCAATGCCAGCCTGGTATTAGAGAACATGATATACGGGTCGGACTGGGACATATGAATTTAAATGTCGGTGACTTAGGAAGAAAATACACGTTGATAGGTATGGACTTCATGGAGTAAATAAGTTGGGGAGTGTTATGGATATGAGTTTTGAAAAGAAGCTTGGGTCCTGAAATTAAATTGTTTCCAAAGATGAACAATACTAATTATACTTAAGAAAAATAAAATGGTGAAGAAAAAAAATCATAATATTATGTGATAGCATATATTTAATGCATTTAAATGGGAGAGTAAGTTGTGGAAATATAGTTATAAATATACCTAAGATAAGTTGGATTAGGAAGAAAGGAGTAATATCAAGTATGGAGGATATGGATGAACTGTGGGCTAGGTCTAAAAATGAAAGTGGAAGGAAGAGGTGGACTAATTTCTTTATTATACCCCGTGTTTGCTGGTAGAAAAGGGGACTAACAGAATAATGCATGGGATAATTGAATAAAAGAAAATATATTATTTAGGGGTCATTTGCATGATAAGAGAAGACCACATACTAGCATAAGTACGTAGTATTGATTGTATTCTCCGCTAGATTATCTTGCTCCATTTTCGTGACCAGATGACCAAAAGCAAAAACAGATAGGAGAAGGTAAATAATTACATTAATGTAAAGAAAAATTTCGTTTACCTTGAAGTAAATACCAGAAAAAAATGAATGAACCAATGGACCTCAAAATTAATGATACAAGAAAAGAGATGGGACCAAATATAAACTTGTTCCTGAGTCAAAGGAGTTAGTATTGGAGGATTTTGTGAATGTAAAGGATATCATTATTATTATTATTATTATTATTATTATTATTATTATTATTATTATTATTATTATTAGCTAAGCTACAACCCTAGTTGGAAAACCAATATGCTAAATGCCCAAGGGCTCCAACAGGGAAAAATTGCCCATTGAGGAAAGGAAATAAGGAAATAAATAAACTATCTAAGAAGTAATGAACAAATAAAATAAGATATTTAAAAAAAACATTAGTAACATTAAAGCAGATATTTCATATATAAACGATAAAAAGAAATGTCAGCCTGTTCAACATAGAAACATTTGCTGCAAGTTTGAACTTTTGAAGTTGTACTGATTCAACTACCCGATTAAGAAGATCGTTCCACAACTTGGTGACAGCTAGAGTAAAACTTCTAGAATACTTTGTAGTATTGAGCCTCATTACGAACAGAATGGAACTGTCTGGGAAGATCTGAACGTAAAGGATGGTTAGAATTATAAAAAATCTTATGCAACATGCATAATGTACTAATTGAATGACGGTGCCAGATATTATGTATATCAAGAATAAGAAATTTAATAGACCGTAAGTTACTATTCACCTAATTAAGATGAGAATCAGCATCTGAAGATCAGACGGGAGAACTATAATCGATACAAGATAGAAAGAAAGATAAAGATAAGAAAAGAGGAGAAAGACAAGACTTGAAATGTTTATGTAAGGTTTTTAGTATATAAAAATGGCAATTAAGGGTTGGATAAAAGTTTAGATAAAAAGTGAGATAATGCAGTACGGCGGTGATACTGCGATCAAATAGATGTCTAGAATATGTAAGATATGTCCATATGATGGAAGTTTTCCAAGGGAGTGGTAAGAAGAATAAAGGCAAATGTAACCAAATAAATATTTTTATACCAGGGGATGTTTCTCATAAGATTTTATCTAGACGGTGACCTAAAGAGAAGAGTACCGAGGTTAGACAATGAAGAGCATGTGTAGATGAACTAATTGTTAGGAAAAGTTTGGAAGTATATGGAGAAATCTGTTTGCGGTATACGTGGAGCAAGAAGATTTCTATGAAAGAATCAATAGAAATGTAATGCGAGGGACAGTGAAAATCTGTCACAAAATATTTTATATGATACCGATGGCAAAGATTGAAAAAGATAAAAAAAGAATAGAAATACCGGTAGGTGGAGGTAAGGAAAGTGTAGGAAGTGTATGATAGATGGTGCAGAGAACGAATCGGAAAGGAATTGCTTAATATGCAGGAAGTGCAAGAGTGTGTTACAGATATAGTTGAGTGACACTAGTTGTGTGGGAGATAGGGTTATGCTAAGGTGGGGGTGTGGGAAGGAGGAGGTGGCCGATAAGCTTCTGATCAGCCTTCTGTAAAAGTACATATGACCCAATCTGCGATTGATAATTAGTTTGTTTCATCTTGAGCCAAATGTTGATATATATATATATATATATATATATATATACATATATATATATGTATATATATACATATACATATACATATATATATATATATATATATATATATATATATATATATATATATATATATATATATATATATATATGTGTGTGTGTGTGTGTGTGTGTGTGTTCATATATATTTGTATATATATATGTATATATATATATATATATATATATATATATATATATATATATATATATATATATATATATATATTCATATATATATATATATATATATATATATGTACATATATACTGTATATATGCATACATATATATATATATACATATATATATATATATATATATATATATTAATATATATACATATATATATATATATATATATATATATATATATATATATATATATATATATATATATATATATATATATATATATATATATATAAATGCATAAACATCGCACGAATTTAGGCAATATGTAAAGGAACAGAGGTAGCTGAGGGATTGAGAGTAGGGGATAGTTGTTTAAGCGAAAGTGATTCTAGGTTAGTTAGAGAATAGCTATTGGGTGATTGGGCTAGTATTTTGAAATTGGCATAGTTAATTGGGTTGCTTGGATGGATGAGCGTGACCACGCATGGAAGAAAATTCCTTTTCATTTAATGTGCAACCTGTACGATGACTGACACCTCTATTGGAGTTAATGCGGATCCTCAAGAGATGGTTGGAACCACCAACATAAGTTCCTAAATTACATCCAGGACAATTATATGACTAAACAATTGAGGACCGCATCAAATCTGGCAGAGTGTCTTTGAATCTGAACAGGCTACCTATGGTTAGTGATTTCTTGAAAACAAACTTGAAATTAATATAGGGATATAATTCAGAAAGAGCTTTCTCAAGTTTACATTTAACATTTCTATAGTCATATAAGAATGGTAGATATAAATACATCTACTTCTTTGGAACATATAGTACTGTGGCTTTCGGAAAAAAAAAACTTCTTCGTAAATTTATCAGACAAGTTACATGGATAACAATTCCTAACAAAATAGGATTTTGTTTTCCGAAAATGCCAGTACTAAATGTACAATCTTGTAAAAGTTTTGTACCAACCGTGTGTCACACGATCGTACATAGTAACGACATTTTTTTTTTTGTATATATTATGCTTTTTATCTTCGCTCTTCCCTCGCACTGACAGGGACATGAATAAACATGTCTGTTTTTCTTACCAGACACTGTTAACAGAACCGGTTGTCGGTTGAACATGAAATTGCCTGTTATGTTTCATGTCCTTTTTTCCTGGACTTTATGTATATATAAGCTGGTTTTCTGTAATAAAGTTACTCAGTTGCTTTCATCTTGCCTTCTTAGTCACAGCCTCTCTCGGCCTTTCACATCTCTTATGCCATTCTACTGCACAACTGCTGAAGACGAAATTTATTTGGCACGGCATTTCTAAGGATGCTAACGATTGGGTCTGCGCCTGTACTTCTTGCCAAACTTCAAAAGTACATTGACACACGGATTCAGGAGTGGGCACATTTCCTCAACCTCAGTGTCGGTTCGGCCACATTCACGTCGACGTTGTAGGCCCCTACCCACATCACAAGGACATCGTTACCTGTTTACCGTCATTGACCTCTCGACTCGTTGGCCTGAAGCCATTCCCATGGAAACTGCAACGTCCGCCTCATGTACATCTACATTACTCTCAGGATAGATTGCAAGATTTGGTATCTCTAAGCATATTATTTCTGACAGGGGTACGACTTTCACCTCTCAATTGTGGAGATCATTAGCGAGTCTCCTGGGCATCACCCTACATCAGAAAACTGCCTAAAACCCCGCTGCCAATGGAATGGTTGAACGTTTTCATCGTACCTTCAAAGCAGCTTTGATGTCCTGATGCAAGGATTCCAACTGGTTTACTCAGCTTCCCTGGGTCCTCCTTGGACCAAGGATCACTCCTAAAGATGCCCTGGACGTCTCGGCAGCTGAAATGGTGTATGGCAACCCGTTGGTCATCCCTACCGAATATTTTTCCTTCTGCAACCTCCTCCGACGATCTCCAGCACTTACGTCACGTCGTCGGAAAATTTACTCCATGCGGCCAGACTTACAAGCCCCCAGCGTAGCATCACATACCGACAGACTTGCACTCTGCAATGCACGTCTTCATACGCAACGACACTAGCAAGCCACCGCTTACGCCCCCTTACACAGACCTTTTCCTTGTGATCTGACACAGTCCGAAAGCATTTCTACTAAATATTCGTGGTAAAAAAGACTGGGTCTCCATTGATCGTCTAAAACCCGGTTATCTCCTGCCAGATGACCAGCCTACAGTTCGCCTCTCTAGATCAGGGTGCCCTATTTAACATGTACAGCATGTCATTTTTAGGGGGGAGCCATGTACCAACCGTGTGTCACACGATCGTACATAGTAACGACATTTCTTTCTTTTTTTTTGTATATTATGCTTTGTATCTTCGCTCTCCCCTTGCACTGACAGGGACCCGAATAAACATGCCTGTTTTTCTTACCGGTAACTGTTAACAGAAACGTTTGTTGGTTGAACATGAAATTGCCTGTTATGTTATATGTCCTTTTTGCATGGACTTGATGTATATATATATATAAGCTGGTCTTCTGTAATAAAGTTACTCAGTTGTTTTCATCCTACCTTCTTAGTCACAGCCTCACTCGGCCGTCACAGTTTGTTTTCCGAAAATGCCAGTACTAAATGTACCATTATAACGTGAAATCGTAATTTCTAAAAAGGAAAGCTGATCATTTATGTTCCAAGTCTAAAGTAAACCTAATATTTGAATGAAATGAGTTTATGTACTCTAAAAATAAAGTGGCAAGTTATAATTCCTGCATAAACTGAATTTTATTGATTCAACGCAATTATGTCCATTGATTTATGTTTTATGGTCATTTCTGTCCAAATGCTGATGTATATACTTTCCTTCACCTTTCTACTATATATATATATATATATATATATATATATATATATATATATATATATATATATATATATATATGATAAAGTTTTGCACATTTAGACGTGTTTTCCATATTTAAATAAGCCATATATTTTTGATACATTAATGTCTGGATTCTCTTAACGACCTCGGGATCAGAGCCCCCGGCGAAATCACACAAAGACAAGAGCTTGTGACCGGCCGGGAATCGAACCCTGGTCCGGCAAGCTTGTATAGACAGTGACTACCACTTGGCTCACACAAAGACAAGAGCTTGTGACCGGCCGGGAATCGAACCCTGGTCCGGCAAGCTTGTATAGACAGTGACTACCACTTGGCTTAGATCCCGAGGTGGTTAAGAGAATCCAGACATTAATGTATCAAAAATATATGGCTTATTTAAATATATATATATATATATATATATATATATATATATATATATATATATATATATATATATATATATATATATACTGTATACATAAACATATATTTATAAAAAACTTTTGTCAGTATATTGAAACAAAATATTGTAAAATTTTCAGGCATCTAATTTAAACTTTTATTCAACATAATAGTTACTTTACATAGCGATACACATTCTTGGAGGAGACAATAAATTACCACAGCTAATATTAGCTAATTTGTGAGTGAATATAAACACTATTTAATGGTAACATAAATTGAGATGAATTTTACAAAATAACTAGTTCTTCAATTAAATATTTTCATAAAAACCAAAAGAAAAATTGCATTGTTTTCTTCTCACAGGTATGTCCAATTTCTCATTCTGTGTAACTGCAAATGAAATGTAAATATATAGATTAGAAGTGACGTCAGATATTTTAGGAACCTCACAAGCTATTACGTGGTGACACGCACTCATTCTTGTCATATTTTAAAATATTTTCGCTTGTATATATCACGTTTCAGGATTAATTTATGTTTGCATACATATAGAGTTATTTATGACAATATATCTATGTAGAAAAGTGTGCATGGAAGATTAAACATCAATAGAAAATATAATTATAAATTGCTCAAAAACACCAGCATAAAATCATTTAAGCAATGGTCCAGCACAATTGCTGTACTATTGTAATAAACATCAGGATCCTAAACGTAACCCTCATTCTCTCTCACCTAATGTCTCCAGTTAACGTTTGTTCTTACGAATGCAATCATAAAAGATGACTGATCGTTCTCCCTCGAAGTAATCTTTTTACAGACATTGCATTCCTTCTTAGAGCCTTCGTTCCATAATGCAACAGGCAGCGACGACGGCATTGCGCGATTGATTTGACTTCACAGTAATTTTCTCCTAATATACTTTGGACGGCAATTTTGCATACGTAGTCTAAAGGGTCCAGATAATCCAGCTCATTATTCTTCATAATTCTGACATATAATTTTACTCGGTGCTCGTTCCACGGGTGAAATTATACTTTCATATTTGTCTTTCTTCTATGCCATTCACTCCGTGTCCTTATATAGTACCGGAGAGCTAGAATTTTATAATGTTTTTTTTTTGTTAATCATATATTAATTTTCAGGTATCTATAAATCACTCTCAGTAGGCTACCTATCTGAGTGGTCTGGCATGGTAGTTATCAAACAATTTTGGTACAAATTACTCATCAAGAGGAATGACTCAAAATATGCAGGTCCCCATTTTAATCATGATAATTCAAAATATTTCTTGAAATATGTAGTTCTTATGATTTTTTGGTCTTAGCTGAAATCTAAATTAACACATTTAGTTATATTGTTATGATTAAATAATTGTTGCAAGTATCCTTTCCAATTTGCATTCAATGTTGATGACGAACTTTTTATTGGTCTATCAATATATTGAGTAATGGGATTTCCATGTTATTTCACTGTTATATCGTCTATTATATCTATAAAATAAGACCAGGTACCGATTTCACTTCGAAATTTTTGTTTTTTTGTTTTTATTGTTTTAACGATTAAAGGCACCCATCTAATAGTCACCATGCGAACCTTTTTGGCGAACTGAAACTATCTAGAATAGTGTTAACATATTCGGAAACGAACAATGATATAACAAAAAGAATAAATTTGCTGAATATTAATATTAGATACTTTTCACTCTCCTTGCCTGCTAAAAAACGAAGTAATTTCTAACGGAAAAAGGGAAATAAGTTTTTTGGTATTTTACAACACCCACATTAGGACATATACTCTGGACATTTATATATACATATATGCACACTTTGAAGTGCAAATGCCTTACAATACTGGTTCAAGATATATAAAATAGAGACAGCAATTTAGTTATAGTTAATATCATCATTCAAAGGTTATCCCTTCGTGGAATTTATTCCTTATTGGGGCGCGTTTTAAGTGAGGGTTAGATCAGGTTGTTAGACATTATGGTTCTCCAGGTGTGCTAAAAAGGGAATATGGAGTTCACTCAGTAAAGGTAAGTAAATGATGTGGTTTTTCAGTTTCCCTCTAAATGAAAATGAAATTCAACTAATAAACCCCTCCCCCCCTTTTTTTTTTGTCTGAAGAGTCAGACCCCGGTAGGAGTAGTCTAACAGTTTTTGACGAATTACGTTTTTATGTATTATGTATTGTGTATTTTGTATTATGTATATTATACATTGTGTATTATGTTGAAAAACAAATAATATCCCAGTTTCCATCTAAAATGGCCCAAGATTTCTCATGTTCGCAATGTTTGAATAAAGAAATCACAATCGTCAAACGATATATTACACAGGCAAAGCAATTACTCCAAGGATTAATATGCTATATCCTTTACAATTAATTTAAACTTCTGTATTACAAATTTGGCAAAAATGTCGAGCGAAATCAATTTCAAACCTTAGAGTTATTTCTAAAATATCTTCTGAGAGGAGTTTCTTTCCTAAATACAGTACAAATTATATAATCATTTGTTTCATGTATATACTAAACTAAATTGGAACTAATGAATCCTAGTATTGTAATGATATTTTTTTATTCTAACTACCTTCAACTCTCTATTGGTTGTTTTGCAAAATAATGGAAAACTGTGTTGCCTACAAATATTAGAATAATTTCCTTAAACGGGAGACGAAGAAATATCCTAAGGAACTGTCCTATTTGAACCATCACTAACATGAAAACAATGACAGAAGTCGATAAAGATAAATTTTTAATTTACACATGGTGTATTCCATGAGACATTGTTATATCGAAATTCAGAAGAGCGTAAACATTTCAAAAGAATTAAGTTACGAACCTTTCCCCCATTTGATATCTTTAAAAGTATCCAAATGGAATCACACAAAGATCCATTTTCTTTTTAAGAGTTAATTCTGAGAAAGTAAATCACATCATTCTCGTTTGACAAACTTCCCCTAAGGAAATATCCAACTGAAGCATATAAGACGAAATTCCACACGAATGAAGTAATTCCCATTCGTTTAAATAACTTTGAAAAAGTCATATGAAATATCCATCACGGGAGATGGCTTTCTATTTCATGTATAATGGCTCCCTGGAACTATTCTCATTCCGTACAATCTTCTAGTTCTACTGTTGGCATTTCAATTAGTTCTAGTAAGGAAGGCCGTCTCTGCCATATTAATGTTCGAATAAATTCCAAAAAGTTGGTTTAATGGAAACAGTTTTCTCACAACCGAGGAATGAAACGATCGTAAAATATAAAAGATACAATGTGATTTGGCAGAAAGGATGATCCCTCTACATTCTTTACGGTCTCATCCAATTCCTATAATTGCAAGAAGGGAATCTTTTAAAGATTTAATTAGGGAACTTTCTTAACGTCTTGATGAGTAAGTTATGGCTTTTAACTATTAGGTAAAACGCCTTGTTTGCTGACCAGATATATATTTTTTGCAAGTCAGAAATATAATGTCATAGGAAGCAAAAAAAAAAAAAAAAGTATGATAAATTACATATTTTTTAAACTTTTGCTTTAAAGGAGTATCTTTTGTTCAGTTCATTGATACGAAAAATATAGAACGTCCCATAGAAAAAGTAATTACGTAATAAATGACACTTATAAAAATACAAGCAGGTAAACAAGTGAGTTTACATTGGAATAAAAACCGATGCTGTTTGGCTATGAAAAACTCATATGAATATTATTGTAAACGCGGTGTATATATTATAAGCCTTCCAAGGGTGTCAAATACAGTAAAACGCTTATGTGTGTGTGCGAGAGAGAGAGAGAGAGAGAGAGAGAGAGAGAGAGAGAGAGAGAGAGAGAGAGAGAGAGAGAGAGAGAGAGAGAGAGAGATTTGGAAAATCTTGCGCAAAGTACAATCAATGTTACATATTTATCAAATTCATAGCAGTATTTTTAGATTTATTTCAGAAGCAGGTCTTCTGAAAGCTAATAAAATTGTATAAGTACATATTTTCTTTTATGGTTGTAAATTGAATATTATTTTAGTCTTTATTCATAATAAACCATATCGGTGTCAAGGCCTTTTGGTGTCAGGTGCCAGAGAACTCTAAATCCATCAATCAATCAATTCCCTATCGTGTTGAAAGGGAAAAATAAAATACACTGATAAAAAACTTCGATAAGAAAAAATAGCTCTAATCTTAAAAATCAGAACACTTGAATGTTTGTAAGTTTCATTTTTGTTCTGGCGTATTTCCTGCTTTTTATATTGATTCCACCATCTCCAATACACCATTTCAATTAATCGAGTAGACAGAGATAAAGGGATGAGCCAGAACAAAAGAAAGGCTTTCTTTGTGTACAAGTCCAAGGCTTAAGTGTTTCTGACAAAGAGTTCTCATTTGTCTTACCCATCCTTTTTTTTTTTTTTTATTATGAAGACAATGTATTGGTTACATTGCTAGTTTATAAATCAATTTCCGAGTTCGCAATAGCGAATAAAAAATAAAATGTTGAATATATTTCGTAACTCTCCTATATACGTTAAATGTTTGTTCAGCAGTTGTTTCCCTCCTTAATTTTTCTTATATGATGTGAAATTGTCTTCCTCCTCGTATGCCTCGACCACTTCAACCTCTGGTATTGTAATTGACAGATCTATGGATTCCTATGGCACCGTACTTTCTCTGCTGTATAAATCTTCCTATATTTAAGATTCTTTCCTTATTTTACCTCTCTCCTAGTATATCTTGCTATTGCCTTGGCTGAAGTCTACGTACACCATAGCCGAACAAACACTTTAATTCAGTAGGGAATTTCATCAACATTCATACCGGTGAAATGCGTAAAAGATAGCGGGAGATACAACAGTCCCGCATTATTGCAGAGAAGTATTTTGATAGTCCACTGGGATGATTGTTATCATTACTTCTATACACTTTTAAAATTACTTGGTTTTCTTCTACTGAGAATGCTTTCAATTCCAACGCCCATCTTAATTAATGAAGCAAATCCTTATGGTTATCAAAATTGTTATCATTTTTACATACCAACAAAACTTCTAGGTTGTATCTCTGGGTCTAGATCTGGATAGCA
>NC_090725.1:223942833-223955333 GCF_036898095.1 Palaemon carinicauda | reverse complement strand
CATGTCTAAATATTATCTCCATTCATTGCTGACTTCTCTTTTGAATTCACTTTCAATACTGTAATATTTGGCATGCTTAACCTTGTAACTTTCATTGCTTCCTTGAAAACTTTCATCAATCAATTTCTGTTTTTGTCTACTTATTATAGTATCCCAAGTATCATTTGGTATCCATGGTTTTCTCCTTGTAACTACATATCCAAAAACTTCACTACCAACTGACTGATATATATTCTTAATATTACACTATTCTTCATTGATGGTTTGCTCTTCGTCATTTAACCCATCCAAGACTACTAATCAATTCCCATATTCAATTGCAAATTTTCTATGTACTCATCTTCTGCAAAGTTAGTTGTATCAAACCTAGGTATTCTATCTACTTTTCTGTTGGGTCTTTCAGTTTTAATTTCAGTGTAGGAATGAGGAGCTGGTATTCACTATCATGATCTGCACCCCTATAGCTTCTTACATTTCTTAGAGTCCTCCTTCTCTCATTAATAATGGCTATGTGATCTATTTGACTTTTTTTGTTGGCACATGGTGATTTCAATGTATATTTGTGAATGTCCTTGTGCTGCACATTTTATAAACGACACTTTTGAGAGCTATAGCACACACACACACACACACATATATATATATATATATATATATATACATATATATATACACATATGTATATATACGTGTATATATATATATATATATATATATATATATATATATATATATATATATATATATATATATATATATATATATATATGTGTGTGTGTGTGTGTGTGTGTGTGTGCGTGTGTGTGTGCGTGTTTGTGTGTGCGTGTGCATGCGTTTATGCTTTAAGTATATATATATATATATATATATATATATATATATATATATATATATATATATATAAATATATATATACTGCAAATATATTTATATATATATATATATATATATATATATATATATATATATATATATATATATATATATATATATATATATATATATACACACAAACGCGAACCTATGTTTTATTTTCTAATGAACATAAATTTTATCAGAGGTGCTAGTTGCCTGAGGTAGAGGACTGTGTACCAACCGTGTGTCACACAATTGTACATAATTATTTTGTATATATTATGCTTGTATCTGCGCTCTTCCGTCGCACTAAAAAGAACCTGAATGATCATGTCTCCGGTTTTGCTCTGAACATTGTCTGTCTCTCGAACATGTTATGTCCTGTTGCCTTGAGGTTTTGTATATAAAGAAGAGTGTTCCTTAATAAATAACTCAGTTGATTGCATCCTGCCTTTGAGTTCATAACCCTCACTCGGCACCGTTACATTGGTGACCCCGGAAGTCGACTCGCTCCCACTGCATTCCACCCCCACCTCCCTCGCCCCTCCATTGTTGGTACTATGATGGACTCCACTACAGCAGTTGGCGCTGCGGCTGCGCCATTGAAACTTTCACCGTTCGCCAGCGGAGAGGCGTTTGCTTGGTTTCAGCGCGCAGAAGTCCAGTTTCGTATCAGGGGCGTGACTCGCTCAACCACCAAAGCGGATTATGTTCTCGCGGCGATACCCGAGGACACCTTCCCAGAAATATCCGACTGGCTTTGTGAACAAGGAGACACCCCAATAGCTTATGACGCCCTCAAAACATATCTTCTTCAGCAGAAAACTGTCCAAGGCAGAATCGGGTTATTCTACCTTCGATCGAGAATTGCTGGCGGTGCACTTGGCTGTCCGTCACTTTCGCCATTTCTTAGAAGGTACGCCCTTCGTCATTCGCACAGACCACATGCCTCTGGTGCATGCCTTCACTTGACAGTCTGACGCCTGGTCCGCCTGTCAACGCCGACATCTCTCCGCCGTGGCTGAATACAATTGCACCCTCCAATACGTCCCTGGGAAAATGAATCCCGTTGCCGATGCCCTGTCAAGAAACACGTTGGCTGCCATTCAACTGGGATTGGATTACAACGCCCTGGCTGAAGCCCAACGACAGGATCCAGAGTATCAAGCTTGTAGGACATCCTGCACGTCCCTCCGTTGGGAAGATTTTCCCCTCGAAGACTCCAACACCACCCTCCTCTGTGACGTCAGTACTGGTAGACCGCGACCTTGGATTCCTGCTCCCATGCGCCTACAGGTGTTTGATTTCATTCACGGCCTTTCACATCCCTCCTGCCGTTCTACTGCACAGCTGCTGAAGGCAAAGTTCATTTGGCACAGCATTTCTAAGGATGCTAAGGATTGGGTCCGCGCCTGTACTTCTTGCCAAACTTCCAAAGTACATCGACACACGGATTCAGGAGTGGGCACCTTTCCTCAACCTCAGCGTCGTTTCGCACACATTCACGTCGACGTTGTAGGCCCCTTACCCACATCACAAGAACATCGTTACCTGTTTACCGTCATCGACCGCACCACTCGTTGGCCTGAAGCCATTCCCATGGAAACTGCAACGTCTGCCTCATGTACATCTGCCTTACTCTTTGGATGGATTTCAAGATTTGGTATCCCTGAGCATATTACTTCTGACAGGGGAACCACTTTGACCTCTCAATTGTGGACGTCATTAGCGAATCTCCTGGTCATCACCCTACATCAGACAACAGCCTACAACCCCGCTGCCAATGGAATGGTTGAACGTTTTCATCGCACCCTCAAAGCAGCTTTGATGTCCCGCTGCAAGGATTGCAACTAGTTTACTCAGCTTCCCTGGGTCTTCCTGGGACTAAGGACCACTCCTAAAGACGCCCTCGAAGTCTCGGCAGCTGAAATGGTGTATGGCAACCCGTTGGTCGTCCCTGCCGAATTTTTTCCTTTTACAACCTCCTCCGACGATCTCCAGCGCATACGTCACGTCGTGGGAAAATTTACTCCGTGAATGCCAGACTTACAAGCCCCCAGCGAAGCATCACATACCAACGGACTTGCACTCTGCAACGCACGTCTTCCTGCTCAACGACAATAGCAAGCCACCCCTAACGCCCCCTTACACGGGCCCTTTCCTTGTGATCCGACGCAGTCCGAAAGCATTCCTACTAAACATTCGGGGCAAAGAAGACCGGGTCTCCATTGATCATCTAAAACCTGCTTATCTTCTGCCAGATGACCCGCCTACAGTTCGCCTCTCTAGATCAGGGCGCCCTATTTGACATGTACAGTATGTCATTTTTAGGGGGGGGGGGGGAGCCATGTACCAACCGTGTCACACAATTGTACATAATTATTTTGTATATATTATGCTTGTATCTGCGCTCTTCCCTCGCACTAAAAAGAACCTGAATGATCATGTCTCCGGTTTTGCTCTGAACATTGTCTGTCTCTCGAACATGTTATGTCCTGTTGCCTTGAGGTTTTGTATATAAAGAAGAGTGTTCCTTAATAAATAACTCAGTTGATTGCATCCTGCCTTTGAGTTCACAACCCTCACTCGGCACCGTCACAACTGCCAATTTCAATTGTGCTCTTGACAGATTGGGCTAATTTCTGATTTGACATAAACTGGCAAGGTCCATCAAACAATTCGGGAAAATTATTTGAATAGAAATATTTGGTGGCTCGGTATTTCTGTCAGGAATATCAACCTGATTTCCATAGTTAAAGTAAATACTTTACCTGATATTTATGGGAAATAATCTTACTTTTTCATCTGGTAAACAATCCCTGAGAATTAATATAGGTAGGTCAATAAACAATTGAGCTTTATATACAGAATTGTATGAATTGCTTCAAGTGAAAATATATGACAGATCTCTAATGCTCACTGGAGCTATTCCTGAACTATCTTGAATCTTTTCTTAGATGTAATATATCTCCGAGAAAAATTTATTGTCTTTTTTTCATTTCACTTGAGATTTCATTTGTTTTTATCAAAGGTATATTTTCGTTAAGAGTTTTTTATATTGACCACGATTCTAAGGAGTTTTCGATATTTTAAAGATGCTTAAAATATCACAGATGGTCGAAAGGTTTTCCAGGTATTCGAGAATTAGTAATTGCTACTTATTTCTTGATATCTTTATAGCAATCAATAATAAACCCCTCAACTTTGAAGCATCCTGAAATTAAAACAAGTCTCAGTACCTTAGTAAAAGTGTAATATATTTCTGAGTCGTTTGAGAGTTTACAAAGATCTTCAAATATCATGAAAATACAGCGTATCTATTTCTATATATATATATATATATATATATATATATATATATATATATATATATATATATATATGTATGTATATATATAAACAGTATATATATATATATATATATATATATATATATATATATATATATATATATATATATATATATATATATATATATATATATATATATATATATATATATATATATATCCCCTCTGATGGTCCGGCACTTTGCTGCAGTAGAGGGGCTTGAGTGTCCCAATGATGGGCTGGGCAATGTCGGTGGGGTAGTTTATCCACCCTGGCAGGCTCAACCATACCGCTAAGGCCAGTTTCTGAGAGACCAGACCAAGACTGGACCCCTATAGGCCTTCTCCTTTATTTTAAGATAGGCAAAGGCTAGGAGAAGGAAAACTCCAAAATCAAACCAAACAAGACCCCAACGGCGGAGCTTCCCAGCGCCGGCGGAAGAGGGCAATGCCTGTCGGGCAGGCAACAAGGCGGGCCATGACATAACAAGAACCCGGCAGCCCGATACAGTCAACATCGGAGAAGCCGCCTGTCTCATATGTCTTGAGCCGCGGTGAAAATGATGTGGGCCAAGTGTGTGTGCGTGGCCGTTGCAAAGCCACGACCACCCAAAACAATATACCTAGCTACTGGCATTCTGTCGTTTCCCCCACCCTTCTTCATCTCTTTCCCACCATCATCATCATCATCACCACCAGCAAGTCCTGAGGCGACAGCACCGTGGGTGAAGGGGGCAGGCCTGGATAGCTGGAAGCCCTTAGCCCACGACTGCACTCAGGCGGCGAGTCTAAGATTCAGTCGCTCTCTGGTGACGGTGCCGTGACACCAGAGTTCGGCAGCTGGACCCGTGACTGGGCTGGCCTATTGAGGACACCGCAGCCCACCCCACATGGGGAGGCCCCTAGAAAAGGTGGGGTAAACATCGGACACGGCAAACCCGTCTGGTCAGCTCACCGCGGCTGGCGGACATCCCGCTAATGCGGTCGAAATAACAAGAAAAAAATATTAACCTTAGGTGCGTGGAACATCCGCACCCTCCAAGACGTGACGAACACCAACCGCCCGGAACGACGTACAGCCCTCGTCTGCAAGGAGCTAGCCTGCTTCAATGTTGATGTGGCGGCTCTTAGCGAGACCAGACTACCCGAAGAGGGCAACATCAGGGAAGCTGGAACAGGCTACACCATCTTCTGGAAAGGCAAGGCCCTAAAAGAGCCTCGCATCCACGGTGACGGCTTCGCCATCCGTTCCCAGCTAGTGCAGCAGCCCAACCTCGCTCCCAAGGCCATCAGTGAGCGCCTGATGACTGTCCGCATCCCCATCACGCGGGACAGACATCTCACCCTGATCTCTGTCTACGCCCCGACTATGACCTCAACCGATGATAACAAAGCTGCCTTCTACACCCAGCTCGACCGCACCATCCAGGCAGTGCCCGCCAATGACAAGCTCGTTGTGGTTGGCGACTTTAATGCCCGAGTAGGCAAAGACCATCGCCTGTGGGAGGGAATCATCGGCTGCCATGGCATTGGAAAATTGCAACGCCAATGGCCAACTCCTACTGGGTCTGTGTGCAAAACACCAACTTGTGGTAACCAACACCATCTTCCAGTTACCAAAGCGACAAAAGACCACATGGAGACCCCCACGGTCTAAACACTGGCACACCCTGGACTACGTCCTGACCAGAGCCAGAGACCGAGGAGACGTCCGCATCACCCGATCCATGCCCGGAGCGGACGACTGCTGGACGGACCACAGACTCCTCATCTCCCGACTCTCCGTGACGACCCTACGACCACCCAGAAGGGCACCTGACAGCGTACCACACCAACGCTTTGATTGTAGTAAGCTCCGCAACCCACAGGTGGCACAGAACTACAAGGAGGCCTGCGAACAATACCTCGCAGACCCTGTGGGTCAGGCCACTGTCGAGCACCACTGGACCACCCTCAGCAACGCCATGGCCCGTGCCGCGGAGGAAACACTAGGCTACACCACCAAGAAACGGCAGGATTGGTTTGATGAGAATGATGCTACCATCTCTCTTCTCATTGAAACCAAACGACAAGCACGCCTGACTTTGGAAAACCAACCAACAGCAGCTAACAAATGTGCTCACAAGGTGGCTGAAGCTGGCTGCCAAAGAGGTATCCGTGAAGCCCAGAACACCTGGTGGCAAAGAAAAGCTGCAGAAATACAGAGTTTCGCTGACCAACGTGACCTGCGCAGCTTCTATGCAGCAACAAAAGAAATATTCGGTCCCACACGGTCATCAGTGGGCAGCCTGAAGGACGCGGATGGGGTTACGACCATCACCGACAGCGAGGGCATCCTGGCCAGGTGGAGGTCTCACTTTGAGAACCTCCTCAATGACCAAGCACACACCCCAGACGATCTCCTGCGAATGACCCCGCAGCATCCCGTCCGTCACTGGATGGCACTACCACCCTCCATCCATGACTTCAACAAGGCCCTGCAGCGCATGAAGCCCGGCAAAGCCCCAGGGCCAGACAACATCCCGTTGGAGCTCCTTACTCACGGTGGCCCCGGCTTGAGGAACCGTTTGATGCTCCTTATACTGAAAATATGGGAGACCAAGACCCCCCCCCCCAGTGACTTCCGCGATGCAAACATCGTTACCATCTTCAAGAAGGGAGACAGGGAGAACTGTAACAACTACCGGGGAATATCACTACTAAGCATCGCGAGTAAGATTTTCGCTCGGATTCTCCTTGACCGCCTCCTTATTCTCGCAGAAGACGTCCTGCCAGAGTCCCAGTGCGGCTTTCGACCTTCCCGCGGGACCATAGACATGATCTTCTGTGCGCGACAACTACAAGAGAAGAGCCTCGAACAACAACAGCCCATAATGTTCATCTTCTGGGATTTGAAAAAGGCCTTCGACAAAGTACCTCGACCTGCCATGTGGGCTGTCCTCAAAAGATATGGCTGCCCACCCGATTTTGTCAAGCTGGTGCGTGCCCTCCATGACGGAATGGTTGGGAGAGTCTGCCACCAGAACTCTCTTACAGACCCATTCCCCATCAACGGCGGCCTGAAGCGGGGCTGTGTTCTGGCCCCGACGTGTTTCTCGCTATACACCGCAGCAATGCTCAACGAGATTCCCCCAGACACACCCTCAGTCGACCTACGTTTCCGCATGGATGGAGGCGCTTTCAACCTCGCTAGACTCCGCGCCAGAACCAAGACCACCTTATGTGCAGTGAGAGAACTGCAGTATGCTGACGACAATGCCACCCCAGGTCAGACGGCAGAGGACCTGCAGTCGTTAGCTAATGCATACAACGCTGCCTACGAACGTTTTGGGATGCAAGTCAACTCAGACAAAACCAAGACCCTCATCCAACATCCACCAGGACTGATGCTCCCCAACTTCAATACCACAGTGAATGACCAACCGTTAGAACAGGTGGACCAGTTCTCCTACCTAGGGAGCATCCTAACATCAGCTCCCACAAGCAAAAAGGACGTGGAGAACAGGATCAGGGCAGCCCACTCCGCCTTTGGCCGACTCAACTGCCGCGTATTTAACAACCACGCACTGACAATGACCACCAAAATAATGGTGTTCAGGGCAGTAGTCCTCTTCACGCTCCTGTATGCATGTGAAACATGGACGCTATACAGAAACGATATTAAAATCCTAGAACGCTTTCAACAAATGAAACTGAGGCAGATCTTGAAAATCCCCTGGGAGAGCCACACCACCAACATTGAAGTCTTAGAACGTGCCTCGCTGACCAGCGTGGAGGCCACCATCATCCACCACCGCCTCCGCTGGATAGGACACGTGCATAGGATGGATCCATCTAGGCTCCCAAAGAAAATATTCTACGGAGAACTGACCCAGGGCACCAGACCACGAGGAGCCCCGAAAATGCGCTATAAAGATCAACTAAAGCGCACCCTGGCTCTAACTGACATCGATCCTTCCTCATGGGAAGAAACAGCCAGGGACAGGAAAACCTGGAGGAGTACAGTACACCATGGCACCGTGGACTTCGAGGAGAGGAGGAGACAAAATGAGGAGGCTAGGAGGAGAAGAAGGAGAGAGCGATTAGAACAGCCCCGCCCACCACCTACCCTCCCTTGTGAACACTGTCCGCGACTCTTCCACCACAGACTAGGACTTAACAGCCATATCAGGCATAAGCACCCACCCCACAGATAGGAGGCTGATGGCTAACGACAGAACCCAATACTCGGACACGAGTGGTCGCCGACGACGACGATATATATATATATATATATATATATATATATATATATATATATATATATATATATATATATATATGTATATATATATATATATATATATATATATATATATATATATATATATATATATATATATATATATATATATATATAGTTCTTCAAATCTGTTTAATATTAAAGATTCTCCTGATGACGCTAAATTTGAGGCTTTCAAGTTTTGTTTGTTTTTTCAGGTAAATTGAATGTTTAAAAATGCTTAAAAGAATATTAACCATTTCCTGATCTTTACTATTTTTTTTTTTTTTTTTGCAAATCTTCGAATGTTTTGAAATTGTTGATTTCCCAATTTTATTATATAACAGGAGGTTTTCATAATGAAAAAATTTAGGCAGGGAACGGGAAATTATTGGCCATATCATCTTGACTTCTGTATTATTATCCGTGGTTTAGAATGCACAAAAATCACATTTGATAATTATGGCAGGCCGTTTAACCTGGTAAAATGTAAGTATTCACATCGGTCGTGTAGAACGGCACAGGTCAGTAAGTTTAGACTGGATACAGTCACAGCTGTATGGGTTTTGTAATTCAAATATTATGGTTGCTTTTAGTTTGGAATATCACCTTAAATTAGGCAATTCAATCTATTAATGCTTGTATCAGCAGTATATAGGATTGACTGCTGAATCTAATGGTTGTTATATAAAGAACATACCGTTCTTGACGATTAAATGCTGAATTTAATGGTCACTATTTAGAAATATACTGTTCTTGATGATTAACTGCTGAATTTAATGATTGCTTTTTAGAAATATACCGTTTTGGACGATTAACTGCTGAATATATTTGTCACTCTATGGAAATATACCATTCTTAACGATTAATTGTTGAATTTAATGGTAGATATAAAAAATATAACATTCCTGATGATAAACTGCTGAATTCAATGGTCGCTATATAGAAATATACCATTCTTGACGATTAACTACTGAATTTGATACTCACTATATAGAAATATACTGAACTTAGAGAATAACTGCTGAATTTAATGGTTGTTATATAGATTTATACCGTTTTTGACAATTAACTGCTAAATCTATTGGTCGTTATATGGAAGTATATCGATCTCGAAAATTAACTGCTGAATTTACTGGTCGCTATATAAGATTATGCCATTTTTGACGTTTAATTGCTGAATTTAATAACCACTATGTAGAAATATACTGTACTTGAAGAATAACTGCTGAATTTATTGGTTGCTATATATATATATATATATATATATATATATATATATATATATATATATATATATACCGTTCTTGACGATTAACTGACAAATTTATTGGTCGCACTATAGAAATATACCGTTTTTGACATTTAACTGCTGAACTTAACGGTCACTACAGATATATAGTGTTTTTTTATGATTAACTACTGAATTGAATGGTCGCTTTATAGAAATATACCGTTTTTGATGATTATCTGCTGGATTTAGTGGTCACTATATAGAAATGTTCTGTTTTTTACTATTAACTGCTGAATTTAATGGTCGCTATATAGAAAGACACCGTTCTTGACAATTAACTGCTGAATTTGATGGTCGCTGTATAGAAATATACCGTTCTTCATGATTAACTATTGAATTGAATTTTCGCTATATAGAGATATACCAATCTTGATGATCAACTACTGAATTCAATGGCTGCTATATAGAAATATACCATTCTCGATGATTGACTGCTAAATTTAATGGTTGCTATATAGAAATATACCGTTTTCGATGATTAACTGCTGGATATAGTGGTCGCTAAATAGAAATATTCTGTTTTTGACGATTAACTGCTGAATTTAATGGTCGCTATATAGAAATATACCGGTCTTAATGATTAACTGCCTAATTTAATGGTCTCTATATAGAAATATATCGTTCTTGACAATTAACTGAGGAATTTAATGGTCATTGAATAGAAATATACCGTTCTTGACGATAAACTGGTGAATTAGATGGTCGCTATCAATAAATATACTGTTTTTATTGATTAACTGCTGAATTTAATGGTAGCTATATAGAAATACACCGTTCTTGATGATTAACTGGTGAATTTATGGTCGCTGTATAGAAATATACCGTTCTTGACATTAACTGATGAATTTGATGGTTGGTTTATAGAAATACACCAATCTTGATGATTAACTGCTAAATCTAATGGTTGGTATATAAAAGCATACTATCCTTGACGAATAACTGCTGGAGTTAATGGTCGCTATAGAGAAATATATCTTTCTCGACGATTAACTGGTTAATTTAATGCTCACTATTTAGAAATATACCTTTTTTGATGATTAACTACTGAATCTATTGTCGCTTCATATAAATATACCGGTCTTAACGATTAACTGCTGAATTTAATGCTAGCTATAGAATATACTGTTCGTGATGATTAATGGTCGCTATAGATATATACCATTCTTGACGATCAACTGCTGAATTTAAAGGTCGCTATATAGAAATAAGGCATTTTTTGATGAATAACTGCTGAATTTAATGGTCACTATATAGAAATATTCTGTTTCTATTTACATATATACCGTTCTTGATGATTAACTGCTAAATTTATTGGTCGTTATATAGAAATATACCATTCTTGACAATTAATTGCTGAATCAAATGGTCGCTATATAAGAATATACCGTTTTTGACATTTAACTGCTGAATTTAATGGTCACTATACAGAAATATACCGTTTTTTATGATTAATAACTGAATTTAATGGTCGCTATATAGAAATATACCCTTCTTGATGTTTAATGTCTGAATTTAGTGGTCGTTATATAGAAATATACCGTTTTTGATGATTAACTGCTGAATTTAGTGGTTGCTATATAAAAAAGTTCTGTTTTTGATGATTAACTGCTAAATTTAATAGTCGCTATATAGAAATACACTGTTCTTGACAATCAAGTGCTGAATCTAATGGTTACTATATAGAAATATACTGTTCTGGACGATTAACTACCGAATTTAATGGTCGCTACATTGAAAGGTACAGTTCTTGACGATTAACTGGTGAATTTGATAGTCGCTATAGAGAAATATACTATTCTTATTGCTTAACTGCTTATTGCTATATAAAAAAGTTCTGTTTTTGATGATTAACTGCTAAATTTAATAGTCACTATATATATATACACCGTTCTTGACGATTAACTGCTAAATTTAATGGTCACTGTATAGAAATATACCATTCTTGACCATTAACTACCGAATTCAATGGTTGCTATATAGAAATATACCGTTCTTGACGATTAACTGCTAAATTTAATGGTTGCTATATAGAAATATACCGTTCTTGACGATTACCTACCGAATTTAATGGTCGCTCTATAAAAATATACCGTTCTTGACGATTAACTGCTTAATTTAATGGTCGCTATACAGAAATATACTGTTCTTGACGATTAGCTACAAAATTTAGTGGTCGCTACCTAGAAATATACCGTTCTTGATGATTAACTGTTGAATTTAATGGTCGCTATATAGAAATATACCGTTCTTGACAATTAACTGATGAATTTGATGGTTGCTATAAAGAAATATACTGTTCTTATTGATTAACTGCTGAATTTAATGGTCGCTATATAGAAATATACCGTTCTTGATGATTAACTGGTGGATTTGATGGTCGCTATATAGAAATACACGTTCTTGACAATTATTTATCGAATTTAATGGTGTCTATATAGAATTATATCGTTCTAGAGTCTAGAGGATTAACTGCTGAACTTGATTTTCGCTATATAGAAATATACCGTTCTTGATGATTAACTGATGAATTTGATTGTCGATATATAGAAATATATCGTTCTGATTTGTTGAAATCTTCCCGCTGTCTTGATTTTGCATTCCCGTTGATTCAGGCACAATGCCTTTAGATCACGTTACGTATGTTATTCTGTTTTTTATGAAGGGCCAAGAGCTAATTTATTCATCACAGTACTTCCAAATGCATATGATATTATTATTATTATTATTATTATTATTATTATTATTATTATTATTATTATTA
>NC_090725.1:223930333-223935333 GCF_036898095.1 Palaemon carinicauda | reverse complement strand
TAGTCAAGAACGGTATATTTCTATATAGCAAGCATTAAATTCAGCAGTTAATCATCAAAAACAGTATATTTCTATATAGCAACCAATGTATTCAGTATTTAGACATCAAAATCCGTATATTTCAATATAGAGAGCAGTAAATTCAGCAGTTAGTCGTCAAAAACGGTATATTTCTATAAAGCGAGCATCAAATTCAGCAGTTAGTCATAAAGAATGGTATATTTTTATATACAAAGCCTTGAATTCAGCAGTTAATCGTCAAGAACGGTATATTTTTTGTATAGTGACCATTAACTTCAGCAGTTAATCATCAAGAATGGTATACTTCTATATAGCGTCCATTAAATTCAGCAGTAAATTTTTACGAACAGTATAGCGCCCATTATACTCAACCGTTAATAGTTAGAAACAGTGTACTTATGTACATCGACATATGAATTCAGCAGTTAATCGTTAAAAACAGTATATATCTATATAGCGACCTCCAAATTCACCAGTTAACCATCAAGAAGGTATATTTCTATAAAGCGATCAATAAATTTGAGAGTTAATGGTTAAGAACATAATATTTCTATATGGCGACCATTAAATTCAGCAGTTAATTGTCAAGAATGGTATATTTCTATATAGCGACCATTGTATTCAGCAATTAATTATCAAGAACAGTATATTTATATATAACGACCATTAAATTCAGCAGTTATTCATCAATAAAAGTATATTTCTATATAGAGACCTTTAAAGTCAGCAGTTAATCATTAAAAACGGTATATTTCTAGATAGTGACCATTAAATTCAGCAGTTGTTGGTCAATTACAGTATATTTCTATATAGCGAACAATAAATTAAGCAGTTAATAGTTACGAATAGTATATTTTTATATAACGACTATTAGATTCAACAGTTACGTTATGATCTGTATATTTTTCTATAAAGACTATTTGACTCAGCAGGTAATCGTTAAGAACAGTAAATTTCTATATACCGACCATTAAATTCTGGTGTTAATCTTCCATCTCATTCAGCAGTTAATCGTTAGAATATGTATATTTTTATATAGCGACCATCAAATTAACCTGTTAATCATCAAAAATGGTATATTTCCTTATAGTGAAGATCAAATTCAGCAGTTAATCATCAAAAACGATATATTTCTATATAGTGATATCAAATTCAGCAGTTAATCATCAAAAACAGTATATTTCTATATTATGACCATCATTTTCAGCAGTTAATCATCAAAAAAGGTATATATGTAAATAGCGACTATAACGTTCAGCAGTTAATTGTCAAAACAGGTATATTTTATATAGCAATCAATAAATCTAACAGTTGATCGTCAAAAACGGTATATTTCTATATACAGTAGTGAACATTAAAATCAGCAGTTAATCGTCAAAAACGGTATATTCCTATATAGCGACCAATAAATTCAGTGGATATTTGTCAAAATGGTATATTTCTATATAACGACCAATAAATTCAATAGTTAATTGTTAAAAACGGAATATTTCTATATGGGGAACATTAAATTCAGCATTTAATCGTTAAGGACGGCATAGTTTTATATAGAAACTAATAAATTCAGTAGATAATCTTCAAAAACGGAATATTTCTATATAGCGACCATTAAATTGAGCCGTTAATCATCAAAAACAGTATATTTTTATATAGCGACCAATAAATTCAGTAGATAATCATCAAAAACAGTAATATATATTTCTGTATAGCGACCATTGAATTCAGTAGTTAATAATAAAAAACGGTATATTTCTATATATCGACCATTAAATTTAGCAGTTAATCGTCAAAAACGGTATATTTCTATATAGCGACCAATAAATTCAGTAGAAAATCATCAAAAACTCTATATTTCTATATAGCGACCAATGAATTCAGTAGTTATTCATCAAATACGTCATATTTCTATATAGCGACTATTACAATCAGCAGTTAATCATCAAAAAAGGTATATTTTATATAGAAACCAATAAATCTAGCAGTTACTCGTCAAAAACGGCATATTTCTATATAGCTATTATTAAATTAAGCAGTTAATCGTCAAAAACAGTATATTTCTATATAGCGACCATTAAATTCAGCAGATATTTGTCAAAAACGTTATATTTCTATAGAGCGACCATTAAATTCAGCAATTAATGGTCAAAACTGTATATTCCTATATAGCGACCATTAAATTCAGCAGTTAATTGTCAAAAAACGATATGTTTCCATATAGCGACCATTGAATTCAGCAGTTAGTCGTCAAAAAAGGTATATTTCTATATAGCGACCAATAAATTCAGTAGATAATTGTCAAAAACGGTATACTTCTATATAGCGACCATTAAATTCTGTAGTTAATCATCAAAAGCGGTATATTTCTATATAGCAACTATCAAATTCAGCAGTTAATTGTCTAAAACGGTAAATTTCTATATGGCGACTAATAAATTCAGTAGATAATCGTCTAAAACGGTTTATTTCTATATAGATACCATTAAATTCAGTAGTTAATTCTTAAAAACAGTATATTTCTATTCAGCGACCAATAAATTCAGTAGCTAATTGTCTAAAACGGTTTATTTCTATATAGCGACCATTAAATTCAGTAGTTGATCCTCAAAAAGGGTATATTTCTATTCATCGACCATTAATATCATCAGTTAATCGTCAAAAGCGGTAAATTTCTATAAAGCGAACATTAAATTCAGTAGATAATTTTTAAAGACTGTATATGTCTATATAGCGACCATTAAATTCAGCAGTTAATCGTCAAAAACGGTATATTTCTATATAGTAACCATTAAATTCAGTAGATAATCGCCAAAAACGGCACATTTCTATATAACGACCATCAAAATCAGCAGTTAATAGTAAAAAACGGTATATGTCTACACAGCGACCAATAAATTCAGTATATAATTGTCAAAAATGGTATATTTCTATATACCGACCAATAAGTTCAGGTTGTTGATCGTCAATAACTGTATATTTCTATATAGTGACCATTAAATTAAGCAATTAATTGTCAAAAACGGTATATTTTTATATAGCAACCATTAAATTCAGCCGTTAATCGTAAAAAACAGAATATTTCTGTATAGCGACTAATAAATTCAGTAGATAATCGTTAAAAACGGTATATTTCTATATAGCAACCATTGAATTCAGCAGTTATTCGTCAAAAACGCTACATTTTTATATAGCGACCATTAAATTCAGTACTTAATTATGAAAAACGGTTCATTTCAACATAGCTACCATTAAATTCAGCACCTAATCGTAAAAAATGGTATATATCTATATAGCGACCAATAAATTTAGTAGATAATCGTCAAAAAAGGTATATTTCTCTATAGCGACCAATAGATTCCACAGATAATCGTCAAAAACTTTTTATTTCTGTATAGCAACCCATAAATCTAGCAGTTAATCGTCAAAAACAGTATATTTCTATATAGCGACCAATAAATTCAGCAGTTTATCGTAAAAAACTCAATATTGCTATTTAGGGACCATTAAACTTGGCAGTTTATTGTTAAAAATGGTATACTTCTATTTAGTGACCATTAAATTTCAGCAGTTAATCATCAAAAACGGTATATTGCTATATAGCGACTATTAAACTTAGCAATTAATTTTCAAAAACGGTATATTTATATATAGCGACCATTAAATCCAGCAGTTTATTGTAAAAAACGGTATATTTTCTACATAGCGACCATGAAATTCAGCAGTTAAACGTCAAGAACGGTATATTTATATATAACAACCATTAAATTTAGTAGTTTATCATAAAAAATGGTATATTTCTATATAGCGTCCAATAAATTCAGTAGATAATCGTCAAAAATGGTGTATTTTTAAATAGCGACCATTGAATCCATTACCTAATCCTTAAAAACGGTATATTTCCATAAAGGGACCAATAAATTCAGTAGCTAATCGTCAAAAAAGGTATATTTTTATTTAATAACCATTGAATTCATTACCTAATCATCAAAAATGGTATATTTCCATATAGTAACCTTTAAATTCAGCAGTTAATCGTCAAGAACTTTTTAATCCTTTATAGCGACCATTAATCATCTATTCAATTCAGCAGTTAATTGTTAATAACTTTATATTTCTATATAGAGACTATAAGATTCAGCTGTTAATCATCAAAAATGGTATATTTCCATATGGCGACTATTAAATTCAGCTGTTAATCGTCCATTAAATTCAGCAGTTAATTTCTCAAAACGGCATATTTTTATTTAGGCACTATTAGATTCAGCAGTTAATCTTCATAAACGGTATATTTCTATATAGTGACCATCAACTTCAGCAGTCAATTGTTTATCTGCACTCTATGGTGTAGATGCAACTTCCTCCTTTACCTAAACCAGATGGCTCAGTCACTCACTGTCCAAAGGAAAAGGCAACCCTTCTTGCTGATGTTTTTGACATAAAACAGAGTAATGAAAAACTTGAACTTCCTCATTCCTGTTTTCCTGAGGCTAAACTAACTAGTTTAGCTTTTTTGATCTCGTGAGATTAAAGCTCTGTTGATGGACCTTGATGCTTATGGAGGTGTAGACCCAAATCGTATTTTTCCTTTGTTTTTTATAAAACAGCAGATTTCTTAGCGCCAAAGTTATCTATTTTTTTACGCAAGTTAGCAAGGAGAGGAGCTTTTAGCACTTGTTGGAGAATTGGTAATGCTACTCCTCTATGTAAATGTGTTTGTGGTAGCTCAAGTCCCACTGATTACCGCCTAATTTCCATAACTCCCATATTATATAAAGTTTTTGAACGTCTTCTGGCAAAATGTCCTACTAGGTTTGCTGAAGGTAATCATCTATTCCCTAGTTTGCAATTTGGTTTTCGTAAAGGCCTTGGAGCATGTGATGCCCTTCTTATAATCTCCAATGCTGTACAAAAATCCCTTGATTGTGGTCAGGAAGTTCTTATGATTGGCCTTTGACCGTGTTGATCATGAGGCCCTTGTTTTC